>NC_056751.1:699173662-699291162 GCF_019279795.1 Protopterus annectens | reverse complement strand
TGTTGTTGGTAACGTGTGGAAGTGAAATATGTATCCTTGGGACACTATATTTAAAACCCATTGGTCCTGGGTAATGAGTTCCCAGTTTTTGTCCTGCAGACCAATCTTTTCGCCTAAAGGAGCATTCAGTTGGTAAGTGCTTGGAAATTTTAAAAGCAAGTCATTGAGACAGTTTTCCATAGTGGGGAGTCTTACTACTTCCAGATTTGGGTGTGGAAATCCCCCACTGCTTAATCTTGTGAGTCCCCTGGGACTGAAATCTGGGGTTTCTGCTGTGTCTGGGCTTGGCTTGAGAAGACCTGGGAGGGGCTGGAAAGGACCAATTCTTAGAGGGCCAATGCCTACTAAATCTAGGAGGCTGAACTTGCAAGAAATCTTTAACAGTTTGCATAGATTTGGCATTATCTTCCATCTTTTTAAGAACTTTATCAGCTTTGTTGCCAAACAGGTGGTCCTGATTTAAGGGAGTATCCAACAGTTTAGCTTTAACATGATCAGGCAAAGATTGCTCCTTAAGCCAAGCATGCCTTCTGAGCACAGACCCAGTAACAGCAGCCCTGCAAGAGGCCAAATGAATCAAATCCACATTGCAAAGTATGTTTACCAACATGTTCAACAGAATGCATTAAATCCTGTAATTCTTTATTTTCAGCAGTCAGGAATCAACATCATTTTCTGTTTAAGCAACCAATAAGATGTTGTTGATACTTTAACATATGAAACTGGTAGTTTAAAGCCCTAATGGCCAAGGTTGCAGAAGTGTAAACCTTCTTACCCCATCTATTCAGCGCCCTGGAGTCTCTATCATAAGGGGCAGGATTTTTAGCAGTAGAAGCCTTAATGCCCTTGGGTCCCTGTGAAATAGTCTCTGGATCCACAATAGGATTTTTAAAAAGAAACTTGTGTGAATCAGGAACCCTGTAATATCTGTCAGGTTTTCTGGGAGCATGAGGCAAAGAGTCAGGGGCCAAACTAGATTCTGAAAAAGCATCATCAACAATGTCTAGTACAGGAGGTATAGCTAAAGGCCTACGCTGAGGCAGGAGTAAGAAATCCCCAAGCCTCTTTTTTGAATCAGAAAAAAAATGGCTTTCCCAGTGGAAATACTCCCTTAGAGTAAGTAAGGTTTCACCAAAAGATCCTCAGCAGGGGAAGCAGAGGGAATAGAGTCATCTGCATCAGAATCCTCATAAGTAGGTAAGGACAAATCCAGGTCATCAGAAGAGTCAGAAAAATCAGAATCCTGGTCAGAAGATTCATAAACAACTTCAGTCCTATGTCTCTTAGAAGGGGGAGGTTGGCTTCTCCTGATTAAAGCTATAAGATCTTCAGCCATTCTTATCATTTGTTTTTTAGGCATAGAGGCCTGAGCATGCGGCCTGGGCATCGGTTTGTTAGGCATGGTTCGAGATTTAGGCCTAAATGAAGAAGGAGGAGTCGGTTTAATATGTAAGTCCGTAGGCCTGAATACACCCTCAGAAGCCGGTGCCTGCACAGCGGCTCCGGACCCATCCAAGGTAGAGACATCTGCAGGTTCCACAGTTGAAGCATCTTGTGGCATACCAGACTACGAATGGGTCTTAGTAAAGGCCTGCGAATCAGAAGTAGCGGGTATCAGGGGCTGTGAAAGTGCCTCACTGAGTACCGGCTAACTGGCTTAGGAGAAGCATCGTTAGCAGCTTTGGACCTAGGCGGCCTGTCTCTGTCTTTATCTTTGTATTTTTTCGGAATCCGAGTTGTCGGATGGCTAACCGATGACATTTCTGGATAATTAAACCGAGAACCAAAATATTTTGAGGTGAAAATATACTGACGACTGATAGTGCACTGATTAAATAAAGCACAAAACCGACAGCAAGGTACATCGTCGTCAGGGCCCAGGCAAGGAATACAATATGAATGAAAATCTTTGTGAGGTATTTGCATTCCACAAGTAATGCAATTATTAACTTTACTGACATCGGTAAGGAGCAAGAAAAAGTTTCCCCAATGGGGTACTTAGCTTTATTTGAAGACTTCAGTTCTGAAACTCGAAAATGAAAATTTCAGGAGTCGGCCGACTGGCACTTGCGAACTGCTTCTGCTTCTGGCACCGCACGGCAAGAAAGACTGATGTAATGACATCGGCTGCATGTTTTATACCCCTGATGACCTGACACCATGGAAGACAGGACAGTATCCAATGCAGGACCCAAGACTTTGTTACTCAGGCCGACTGAGGGGTACTGCAAGCAGATAACCCAAATGTAATGACTGCAACAGTGAAACACGAAGAACATATACTCGGCATGCTAATAATGATATATCCACAGCTAGAATTCATCAGGAAAATATACTGGCATGCTAATAATGATACCTTCACAGCTAGAATTCATCAGCAAATCTGTGACTGGAAACATTAGCGCTACTCATGACCTAGAAACTCCAAGCTGTGGAATTGACTCTTATCTCCACTTCTTCTATATATGCATATCAGTTCCATATCTGGCTATAAGAAATTTAGTAAGTAATTTAATGTAATATGTTCTGAACATATCAGAGTAAGAAAACTTCTAGAGAGTTTTATGCTTAAAAGTGCTCCCTCATTAGAGATGGTAGTTTAGGGATTTCAGATTTTTATTCCTACTTCAGAGCTGCTCCCTTAAGAACTCACTGTATTTGGCTGACCCTCATTATGGCAGCATAATATGCGAGTATTCCCAGCAACTCTTGGGAATACTGACACTGCATCAGTGGTATTCCTCATACTTACATTCAAACTTTTTGGGATTACCCTTGTTGTGAGTGATCATTGCTGGGATACAATCAGTTATTAGAAATTATCTTCAGACAACTCAACCTTGGCTACAGCAGTTCATGTAGATTGACTCCAACAACAGGTATGAGTTTCATTTAGCAGTGGTGATGTTCATTTTTTTAATGTATTACCCACTCCTGAAAGATGTAAGAACCCCTGAAACTGGAAGTCTGACTTGATACGATGTATCCAAGCCAAAATATGAACCCAAACTATCCAAAAGCCAAAGTGTGGGCAGGAACAGCAGGGAAACCAATAACTGTGTTAAAACCCAAGTTTTTATTACCAGAGCTTCTTCATGAAAATAATAAAATCAAATTTTAAATCATTGATAAGCACTTTTGTTTTCCCTTTGAAACTTCCCCAGATGATTGGTTTTAAAAACACACCCCTTATATAACCAATCACATATTACAAAACAGAAGTAATGAACCATCTGTGTACTTATAGCACATTTAATCCACCAGTTCATCCTATAATCCAATGCTATGAAAAAATATACAAACTGGATATCTAGAACATGATTAATAATCATAGATTGGGAAAGATGAATCGGAAGAATAATGATAACATGTCTACATATGTCTTAATATGAAAAAGGTAAATTATATGAATTACAAAACAATGGAAACATCAGGATTATGAAGCCCGATAAGCGAGGTGGGCTCATTATTATGCAAAAAGGTGATTACATTAAAAAGAAGGAAGACATACTCAGAGATGGTGCCTATGAAAAGGTGTTGATTAATGAGCTAAATACACCTTATAACAACATCCGAATAAATCTTAAAGATCTACTTATTAATGGTCAGGTGTCAATTGATGATTATAACTATCCCTGAGTAAATAAACCCATAACACCTACCATTTTTGGAGTAGCTAAACTCCGCATGAACATTTTACAACCACCTTTCTATCCTATAGCTGATGCCAGAGGCTCCATAACCCACTCCACCATGAAATATTTGGATGTCAAATTAAAAGACTGTAGAACGTGAACCCCGTGTTTGTTGTGATTCATGGGAATTTCTAAGGAAGATTGGTGAAATTCCATTTAATGATTCATATGTTTTCATCACCATGGATGTGAAGGATCTGTATTCCTTAATACCACACCAACTTGGTATCGAACGGTTTTGTGAGTTCCTGCTCGATAAAGGAGTGGGACAAGATGAAATGAATTTGTATGTGAACCTACTTGAACTGGTTTTTAAGAACAGTTACATCACCTTTGGGAAACAAAATTTTCCTAGAAATAAAAGGAGTGGCCATGGGCTCAGCATGTGGGAAGGCTGTTTGCAAACATAGTAATGATACAGTGGGAGGCGAAATTCCTCTTTTGTTCTGGATTTTATGGGCAATGCAGATTATATACTAGACATCTGGACAACATTTTTATCTTATGAGAAGGGGATAATCAAATGATCAGTCCCTTTCTGGTTTAAATCAATAAGCAATTCACCATTCAGGTCCATGACACTAATATTTCATTTTTGGAAGTCTGACTCATGAAATACAAACAAAAGAAGATTGACTTTAATAATTGGCTTAGTTTCTGGTGTCATTCTAAGGGGGTGCAATATTTGTCAGCATGGAAGGAGATGGTCAACAGACTACGCTGCTTTGCCGGGGATGGCCTGCACCTCTCCCACTCTAGGCTTTCGAACATTTTAGTAAAACATTGTCTTCCCCCATAGTGCCTTTTTTAGGCATTGCCAAACTGAAAGTACTTTCAACATAGCAAATCAAAACCAAGAAAACCTAAATGTATTACTGATCCATGCTAGGAGTCCAAGCAAAACACTCCATTCCCTAGAAGCTCTCTTTACCTTAGAGAATGCTGACGTCTGTGCAGTCACTGAGACATGGTTTAAAGCCGTGGAGAGAACACCAACAGTGCAAGGTTATAATGCCTTCCACACATTTAGGCCAGCTACTTCACAGGCAGGGGCTAAAGGTGGAGGTGTCTCTATTAATATCAAAAATAAATATATTTCAAGGCTGGTCAAACAGGACAATGTACTTGAGCTGCTCCATGTTCAAATCACCATAGGCAAAATCCAATACCACTTCCTTGCAAGCTAGAGATACCCCTCTATGACCCAGAAAACCCATACCATGTATTTAAACTTATTAGAAACACTAACCATCCAACCCAATGCCATATTCATGGGTAACTTTAATTACGCCACTATTAACTGGGAATCCTACATGACACCAAATGTACATGCAAAGAGATTCCTGGATTTTGTAACCACAAACTCCCTGGATCAGACAGTCAATACACCAACCAGGGGTGCAAACATACTGGATCTGGTCCTCATTAATATGGGAGAGTGCTACACACTCCCTACTGTAATGCCTTCCCTGATAAGGACAGACCACAAAATGGTCTCCTTTGAAGTAAAACTAAAACCTGGACCCCCAGCTAAACCTGGAATATTCAGGAACTATTCTAAGGTTAACTGCCTGCTATTAAGTGAAAACCTGGCAACATCTGAAGCCCCCATAAACCCTGAGAACACTGCTACCTATGCAGAACTGTTCACAGAAACCCCATACAAGCATGTTAATAGCTGCATAGAGGCAGCTGTACCTACCAGGAAGAAGTACAGAACTAACCCAAAAAACAAGCCACGCTAGTGGAATTACAAAATCAATAGGCTGTATAACAGGAGGAAGAAAATCATGGCAAAAATTAAGAGGTACAGCACCCAGCAGGATAAAAGCACTCTCATCAAACTAAACAAGCAACTCAGAGGACAAATAAAGTCTACCAATTCCAAATTTGATGTAAGTTTGGCCTCCCAGGCCAAGGACAACCATAAAGCATTCTTTAGCTATGTCCGCAACCTCAAAGGCAATACACAATTGTGTGCAGAGCTCATTGTAAATGGAGCCAACTATTCTGAGCCAGACAGCACCCAGGGTCTGAATGGAGAGATGATAAGGGTCCGAATGAAGAGATGATAACTCAGCAAGTAAAGGAGAATATTATTGCTGAAACTGAATTCATCTTCAAGTCTTGGTGAGCACCTTCGTGGGATGGACCATGTTTTTCACAAAATCTCACCAAGACGACTCTGATCTATAGACTGTATCTATATGACATATATCATGGACAGAAGTAGGTTAAAAATTAAAAAAGATGGCTGGGTGCACAAGACCCAGGATAAAAACGTGCCCAATCCTGGTAGGCACACTGGTGCCAGGACTGGAAAAGATGATAAAATCAATAGACTGTATAATCCTCAAAACACTGAAACATTCTTACAATGGAGCCAGGCCTAATCAGCGATCCTAATCTACTAAGTGAATGGCAAAAAATAAATATCAACGCTAGTATGGGATATTTAAAATTGTTGGTTGCTGCAGCTGACAATGAAGTAAAATCCCTGTGCCTTTCTATTAGTAACTTGTACAACGGACTATTAAAACAGTATGGAGTTATTATAATAGGTAAGTATATGCCAGAGATTGTTGATGCAGTCGCAGCATATGAAAGGAAATTACTAAAAACTAAAATGGAAAAGCTTGTAAGGGATAGAAAAGATTTTCAACTTGGACATGTTTTTACTTGGTCGCAGATTGAAATCAATTCTGTTAATCCAACGGCCAGTAGAGGGACAGATTACTTGTTTACCCCCACCCCCCAAGACTTCTGCAACCAATCATGACATTGTTTCTACAATGACTGATGCTTTGACTAAAGAAATCACTCAGTTGCAGGAGGTCAAAGCAAAAGATTTGGGTGCTAGAAGAAAACGATACAAGTCGTGGCCCAAGTACATAATACAGAAGAATCGGTCATGGTGTCAAACTCCATAGACTCTCCGAACACTATTGTCAGTGATAATACTGATTTTTTATCCAGCAAGAGCCTACAAGCTTTAACATTTCCCCTGCCCATAAAAGAACAAAAATTGCAGCGAGAAAGACGTCAATATCAAGGCCGCAGCAGGAGCAGGAACAAGCGGAAATACAAAGAGACATCCAGCAGTCCCTACAACTTCAAAAAATATTTTTTCCCCCAGAAAAAGACTTAGTGTGGAATTTATCACACTACACACTATCGGATGACGAACTTAACGTATTAAAGAAGGGACTATCATTTATACCTACTGGTAGGTCTGATTACACTGATGTCATCTTTGATATTAAGATCTTTACACGTAATTTAATGTGTTGTATAAGGATAGAGACACTACACAGTTATATGACTTAAATGTTTGTAGGAAGCCGAGTACATTAATACCGGCCATTGCATTTGAAAGAATGTGCATAGAAGATATCTATAGATTAAATGAAAATAATAGAAGGTAATTGTATAATGGTTATTATAATTTCACTAAACAGGAGCATGCAGCTCTAATGAAGTTACAAGGAAATGCTAAAATAGTGATAAGGCCTGCTGATAAAGGAGGCCCTATAGTCATCATGGACAAGACCAGGTATGATACTGTTATGTTAAATATGTTGAATGATGATGAGTTTTATAAGAAATTGTCTTATCATAAGGCCAAATGGTTTATAGACAAAGTACAGGGATTCCTTAAAGAGATGTTTTTTAATGGTTGGATTGATAACAATCAGCTGAACTATTTCATGGTTAATTTTCCAACTATACCTATAATTCAAGGTCTGCCTAAGCTTCACGAAAGCACTACTGATCCATCCATGAGACCGATAGTATCAGGTAGGAACTGGTGTATAGAACCAGTGTCCATTTACATAGAAAAATGCTTAAGGCCTCTATTAAACAGTAGGGAACATGTTTTAAGGGACACAGAACATTTTTTGAGGGACCTTTATGTTTTCAGTTCCAGTGTCAATAAGAGACATTTTTTAATGGTCACACTTGATGTTGTCTATTCACCATTATCCCCAATACTGTTGGTGTGGATAGTATTACTAAGTTTATGGAAATATATTCAGATTTTTCTACAGAAAAGATTCTATTAATTGGCAAGTTATTAATCTTGGTCTTAGAAAATAATGTATTTTTGTTCGGAGACAATCTTTATTGGCAGCGGAATGGCGTAGCTATGGGCACATCTTGTGCCAATAGCCACGCCAACACTGTCATGACAGTATGGGAGCAAGAATATTTGTTAAATGGTCCATATTAAAAGCATATACTTTTTTTCTGTAGGTTTGTAAATTACCTTTTTATTTTATGGGAAGGATCAGAAGAAAAGTTTTCTGAACTTCATAGGTATATTGATAAAACCACCTCATTTTTAAAGTTTACATCTATTGTCTCTCATGAACGTATCAATTTCTTGGATGTCCAAGTTAGTGTTGATGAAGGGACTTGTATGTATACTACTCTATACAGGAAAGATTGCCATGTTAATCTCCTTTTGAGTAGAGATGGTATGCATCCATTGCACATATTTAACAATGTTATAAGGAATCAAGTGTTCAGAGCATTTAGGTTGAATGTGAGAGACACTGACTTCCATCAACAGTTAGAAATTACTAAAAATGAGCTACTGGAAAGAAGTTATCATGAAACTGATATACAAAAACAAATTTCTGAGGTTGTTGCCCTGAGACACACTAAAGCTAAACATTATTCAGAAAAATGGGTTGGAAAGTATAATGATGTGATGGACATTAAGCCCAGGTTGAAGGTACCCCTAAGTTATTCTAGTAATGTTTAATCGTATATGAACATTATACGTAAGCACTGGGGGATACTCAATACTGACAGGGAAATTTTGAAATTAATTGAAAGTGAACCCAAATTTTTATTTACAAAATGAAAAATCTTTAAAGAGACGCCTGTGCATGCCTAGGCAGATGGGAACACCTTCAGATGGAACAGGCACGAAACCTTGTGGGAAATGTTCGTATTGTAGCTACAAACAATCAGTTTGTCCACCCTGATCAAGATCGGCTTTATAGGTTCAAAGTACAGGCTACCTGTGACACTCAACATATTGTATATTTGGCACACTGTTTAGCATGCAGGAAATTCTATATTCGTAAAACTGACCAAACTTTAAAAAAGAGGATCAGAGAACATGTTTATCATATAAGCAAACAGAGTAAGTCTAATGCATTAGCTAAACATATTATGAGTACTAATTCCCAGCACATGTTTAGATTCCTGGTTATAGCTAGAAATTTTGAAAATTTGAGGGGAGGGGATGTACGCAACAAGACAGAAGAGTTGGAGGCCAAATGGATAGTTGCCCTCAGGGCTGATACTTGACATAGTCTTAATGAGCAGATACCATAAAGACAAAAGTTAAAGTCTAGACCCCTACGAAGATGAAATTTTGTTTGCACAAACCTAGAATAGTTTATAATGTTTTATAAGTTGTATTATGCTGTCATATTGATGCTCTTTCTTTATATATATATATTCATATATATATTGATCAAAGTTTTTATAATGTTGTTGATATTATTAGTCGTTTGACCATGTGACTTTTTTGATGCTACATGTGGTATTTAAATGTGATGCCTGTATTCTTGTGATTATTGCACCTGATGAAGCAATTGTGAAAGCGCTTGTGCTACATTAAACAGTTTTAGTTTTTAACCTGGAGCCTAGTCTGTGCTCATTTTTTGTTTTTAGATGCAAACACAAGTTGAAGTGTGAGGGAAAGTACTATGAAGCATGCGTACAGCCTGAATACACAGTGTTTCACCAAAGAATAATGCACAGCTGAATAATTAAGACATAATGCATGTGATCTGGAAATGCAGTTAAAAGTGTGCAGTTTGTTAGTTATTATTAGCTTTTCTCTTAATCGTTGCCAAAAGACAGAGAAGATATATCTTGGAGCTTTGATGTGTCCTCTGGCTTTATACGTTACTGGAAACAACATTTAACTGGTAGGATGTGGCTAAGGTGGTAGTTCCCACTTCCCATTTTTGTTGTATAAAAAAAAAAAAAAATCTGCTGGCCACTGCTTATTTGGAAATGTGGATTGCTACTGGCAGCAGCAGTGTACTGATTATTAATACACGTATAAGGATGACCGCAAATTGTAACACTCCAGACAGACCAAAATTCACGCAGACATGGGCTTGGGTACCAGGGACAAAGACAAACATTAGGACTTTATTTTTGAAACTGGCTGGAGGTATGCAAGGAGACAGAAAAACAGAACTGGATCAAATGTACTTTCAACAGAAAAATGAACGTCCAACTCTGATGTTTGAAATCATGATGCGAGCTTTATTAAATGGTGGTGAGAGGATCACCCAAGCGAAGCCTCATTAACAACTGTTGCACTCGCGACTCTTTTCCTTGTTCAGATCATCTAATTTCACCTACTGTCTACAGACTGTGCATCTTTCATTCATTTTCATTTCAAAGTTTGCTTAATGTTTCAACTCGCCACCCGTAGATTCAAATGACAACTTTTTTAAAATAAGAAACATCGTTATTAAATTATAACATAGGCAATCATACACATATTACTGGTTCAGAAACTATACGATTCCAGCTTATATGAAAGAAGGCATTCACTCACTGTACAGTCTTTCACGTAAAACTATCTCCTGGATTTTGGAGGCCTGAAGCTTGCAGAATTTCTACTGTGTAGCCACAGCACCACGTGTACTATAGGGAAAAAAATCAGAGACATCCCTGATCCTGAAATACATTACTTTTGTACATATAAATGGGGTTCCAGTGTTCATTTTATATCATTTTTTACAAATACACAGTGTGGAGGGATAAAAGTTTGATGGTTGATGATGCTTGTAACCATGGGATTTCCCTGCCTACACTTTAAGTTCACTGTTGTATTACACATCCACCCACTTTTTGTTTCTCGGTCGGAAGCAAACGGTAACGGTATTAGTACAATGATGATTTTTGGAGAAAAGGTGCGGTGAGTTACACTTAATAAATAATGACAGCAATCAAAGTTATACACTTCTTTAGCTTCAAAAATGTATATTAATTCACATTTTCTTTTGTCAGTGACTCACATTAGTAGTACTGTTATTTTAAAAGTGTCCCTGTCTGATTGTCCCTGATTATTTCTGGATTTCTCCCTGATTGACTGAGAGCTATAAACATAAACATTTATATAAAGCATTTCTGTAACAGCATGCAAAAAAACACAACAAAACAAAAAAATAAACAAACCATGATACCATTTTGTAACTAGTACCAAACTTGAAAAAAATTAAAACATTAACGAATGCAACTAGAAAGTTTGTGAGTCACTGTTCCAAAGTGGTGTAAATTAGAGTCATCATCCAATCATTCTACAGTTCAAGTGCAACATGGCATTCCCCATATTAATCCTTTCCCTCATTTGCTTCCTTTCAATTATGCTTCCAGTGCAAACTGACCTCCCCAGATGTGACCATAAAATAGTTCTTCTTGATGGAACGAATTCACCATAAATTCCAACAGCGTTTTGTTCAATGCACTTTAATTTTGTCATCATCATCTTCTTTCACCTGTTCCTGTTAGGGGTCGCCACAGCGGATCATCTGTTTCCATTTCTTCCTGTCCTCTGCATCCTGCTCTGTCACACCAGCCACCTGCATGTCCTCTCTCATATCCATAAACCTTATCTTAGGCCTTCCTCTTTTCCTGTTACCTGGTAGCTTCATCCTTAGCATCTTTTTCCCAAAATACTCTGTATCCCTCCTCAGCACATGTCCAAACCAATGTAATCTTGCCTCTCTGGCTTTGTCTCCAAACCTTCCAACCTGAGCTGACCCTCTAATATACTTATTCCTAATCCTGTCCACCCTCGTCACACCCATTGCAAATGTAAACATCTTTAACTCTGCCGCATTCAGCTCTAACTCCTACCTTTTTGTCAATGCCACTGTCTCCAACCCATATAACATAGCTGGTCTCACTACCCTCTTCTAGACCTTCCCTTTCACTCTTACTGGTACTCGTCTGTCACATATCACTCCTGACACTCTTCTCCACCCACTTCATCCTGCCTGTACTCTCTTCTTCACCTCTCTTCCACACTCACCATTACTCTGAACTACTGATCCCAAGTATTTAAACTCATCCACCTTCGCCACCTCTACCCTTGCACCCTCACCATTCCTCTATCCTCCCTCTCATTCACAGATATATATTCTGTCTTAGTCCTGCTGACCTCCATTCCTCTTCTCTCTAGAGAATATCTCCATCTCTCCAGGGTCTCCTCCACCTGTTCCCTACTCTCACTACAGATCACAATGTCATCTGCAAACATCATAGTCCACAGGGACTCCCGTCTGATCTCGTCTGTCAATCTGTCCATCACCATTGCAAATAAGAAAGGGCTCAGAGCTGATGCTTGATGTAACCCCACCTTCACCTTAAACACATCCTCACTCCCACCGCAGACCTCACTGCTGTCACACTACCCTCGTACATATCCTGTACCACTCTTACATACTTCTCTGACACTCTCGACTTCCTCATACAGTACCACAACTCCTCTCTAGGCACCCTGTCATATGCTTTCTCTAAATCTACAAAAACACAATGCAACCCCTTCGGACCTTCTCTGTACTTCTCCATCAATACTCTCAGAGCAAACATCGCATCTGTAGTGCTCTTTCCCGGCATGAAACCATACTGCTGATCACTAATCATCACATCCCTTCTTAACCTAGCTTCCACTACTCTTTCCCATAACTTCATGCTGTGACTGATCAATTTAATCCCTCTGCAGTTACTACAGCTCTGCACATCACCCTTATTTTTAAAAATCGGTACCAAAACACTTTTTCTCCATTCCTCAGGCATCCTCTCACTTTCCAAGATTTCATTAAACAATCTGGTTAGAAACTCCACTGCCATTTCACCTAAACACCTCCTTGCTTCCACTGGTATGTCATCTGGACCAACAGCCTTTCCATTCTTCATCCTCTTCATAGCTATCCTTACTCCCTCCTTGCTAATCCATTGCACTTCATGATTCACTATCCCCACATCATCCAACCTTCTCTCCCTCTCATTCTCTTCATTCATTAACCCCTCAAAGTACTCTTTCCATCTGCTCAACACACTCTCCTCGCTTGTATGTTTCCCTCATTATCCTTTATCACCTTTACCTGCTGCACATCTTTCCTAGCTCAGTCCCTCTGTCTAGCCAATCGGTACAGGTCCTTTTCTCCCTCCTTAGTGTCCACCCTTTCATATAACTCTTCATATGCCTTATCCTTAGCCTTTGCCACCTCTCTCTTTGCCATGCACCTCATCTCCTTATACTCCTGTCTACTTTCTTCATCTCTCTGACAATCCCACTTCTTCTTTGCCAACCTCTTTCTCTGTATGCTCTCCTGTACTTCCTCATTCCACCACCATGTCTCCTTGTCATCCTTCCTCTGCCAGATGTTATACCAAGCACCTTTCTAGCCATCTCCCTTACTAGCTCTGCTGTAGTTACCCAGCTATTTGGTAACTCTTCACTGCCACCCAGTGCTTGTCTTAACTCATCCCTGAACTCCACCTCACAATTACCCTTTTTCAATTTCCACCATTTGATCCTTGGTGCTGCCCTCACACTCCTCCTCCTCTTCTTGATCACCAACGTCATCCTACAAACCACCATCCTATGCTGCCTAACTACACTTTCCCCAGTCACCACTTTACAGTCTCCAATCTCCTTCAAACTGGCCCTCCTACACAAGATATAATCCACCAGTGTGCATCTTCCTCCACTCTTGTATGTCACCCTATGCTCCTCCCTCTTGTTACAATCCGTATTCACCACAGCCATGTCCATCCTTTTTGCAAAATCCACTACCATCTGACCTTCTGCAGTCCTTTGCTTAACACTTAACACTTCCTCATTCCCTCTGTTCCCTTCACCAACATGACCACTGAAATCTGCTCAATCACCACTCTCTCACCCTTGGGTACTGTCATCACCACTTCATCCAACTCACTCCAAAATTTTTCTTTCTCATCCATCGCACACCCAACTTGTGGAGCATATGCACTAACAACATTCATCATTACACCATCAATTTCCAGGTTCATAAACATCACTCTATCCGACACTCTCTTCACCTCCAAAACACTCAGCATACTGTTCCTTCAGGGTAACTCCTACACCATTTAATTTAGTAATTTAGAAAATCCATTAATCTGTTAATTTCCATTGCTGCACAGGTAAGGTGGCACAACCTAAATGTGTCATTTTCAGCAGGAATAGAACTTTGTACTTTCTGATTATATCTCCTGTCTTATTTTAACCACTGTTCTTCCTTCATTGTAATACAGCCTGGACGTGCCCCAGATGTCTCTTAATCCCTTCCACTTACCTCTTCCTTTATCTTCCTTGTGTGGGTTCTATTGCCCTTTTCTTTATCTCCATTCTCCCATGAAGAACGGTTTCATTGCTCACATCTTTACCAACTATTTCCTCTATCAACCACCTTTCAGACCAGCCTTGTGCACTGAAGTCGAGCAGATGAGTTTTATGCCTTTTTTCTTCTTCACTTAAGAAGTGTTTGCCTGTGCAGTCATTGCTAGTTTGCTGACCCTTACAAACCACCATCCACAGTTCCAAGTCAGATATGAAAAAAAATCGGAAATTGAAGGGGCCACTCATGAATTCGTAGCACCCCGTTATTTTGCCCTCAAATCTGGTAAATACTGAGGAATTCAGTATGGTTGAGAGGTATGTTTTGGAGTGATTGACTGGCCCCAAAATGTGTTGGATAGATTAGACAGGAAAACAAGAAGGATGCTTCATGCTCACAAAATGATTTATAAAAATCAGTGCATACCAAGACTATATATTCCCATTCCAAAGGAGGGATGGGCTTCCTTGAAATTGATTACATGTACAGATCTGCAATCGTGGTACTCCACACGTATCTGCTGACCTCATAAGACCCAAATGTAGTGAAAGTTTTGAAATATGAGGAGAATAAATCTAAGAAGACTTCTCTTCTCAATCTAGCAGAAGCACACTGGTGTCAAGCAGGAAAGGAAATCAAACCAGAAGTTGATAAAAATCATGCAGCAACTTAATGTGCCACAAAACAAAAGAAAGAATATAAGGTGAAGGACCAGATGAGAAGGCAAGAAATATGGAAAATGCATAAATATCGTTGCAAGCATAGAAAACTTTGACTCATGTTGATCAGGATCGAATGCAGAAATGGTTAAGGAGAGGTGAATTCAAGCCAAGAGATGAAAGGTTAACACTGGCGGCACAAGACAGTGGGCTACATACATGCTGGTTTACAAAGTCCACTGAACATGTGGGAGAAACAGACAAATGTAGGTTTTATAAAACCAAATTGGAAACAGTCACACACCTCGTTGCTGGTTTGCTGGTTGTGACATACTAATGGCAGTAGGACCGTATACTGAAAGGCATAATATGCTGACAAGACTGTTGCACTGGGGATTGTGCAAACATTATGGTACTGAAGTGACTGAAAAACACTGGAAGCATGAGCCACAAAGCATCACAGAAAATGATGAAGTCTGCATCACATGGGATCATCCATTAACAACAGTTCAAAAGACAGATGCTAGAAAACTGGATTAAGTGGTCCATGAAAAGACAACAAAAGTAGCATTGATCATTGAAATCACCACATCCAATGACTAGAGTGTCTTGCTAACAAAGACACACAAAGTCATAAAATATTAGGATCTGCAGGCAGAAATGAGAGCAATGTGGAAGAAAGATACCAAGACAGTTCCAATAGTAGAAGGAGCAATGGGTCTTATAAAAAAGAATCTACAATCATATTTAGATATGTTACCAATACAAGTAACCCCATATGAACTGCAGAAGTAGTCATTACTGGGCACACTGCGGGTGCCGCAAAAAGCACTTCTGGATAACATCAAAGATTGAAACTACTAATTTCATGAACTTTAATCATACTTAGACTTAGGAATGGGGTCCATTCCCATCATGGTATTAGAAACTCAAAAGACTTGGAGAAATTTAAAAAAGCTTGAAGATATAGCAAACCTCCTGGCTGATAAATTCATCTCCTACTTTACCCCTCTCTCCCCCCCTCAACCTTCCCTTAGGAAATATCATCAAATATAACTCCTCCTACTATCACTAGAGAACACGTCGTTAATGCTCTGTCTAAAACCAAGAACACTGCATCAATGGGCCCGGACACTATCCTAGAATGCCTTCTAAACAGCATGAAACATGACCTATCAGGGCCTCTTGAATTACAATTTAACTGTAGCCTCCAAACAGGCTTTATGCCTCATGAATGGAGAAAGGCAACAATCTTCCCTCTGCTCAAAGGTCGGCTATCTACAGACCCGTAAGTCTCACTAGTCTTACATGTAAAGCCATGGAAAGAATTATCATGGAGATGATCAGTAGAGATATAGTAAACCTCCAGACACTGGACCCAATCCAGTTTGGTTTTGTCAAGGGCAGATCATGCCTAATCAAACTAGCGGACTTCTTTGAGAAGGTCACCAAAGCAATGAAAGAAGGCAAAATCATTCACACTGCCTACCTTGACATGGCCAAGGCATTTGACACAGTGACCCACTTGGGCATTGTTGACAAACTCAAGAGGTTAGATACAAACCCATATGTCACACAGTGGATAACCAACTGGCTCACAGACAGGACCCAGGAAGTTAGAACTGGGGAGCACTCCTCTACAAAGAGGCCAACCACAAGTGGAGTCTCTCAGGGATCAGTCCTTGGACTGCTCCTTTTTGGCATTTACTACTCAGAAGTCAAGGCCAATGTCAGTGGTCTCCGGCTGACTAAATTTGCAGATGATTGCAAATTAGGAGCTGTCATTGAATCTCACACTGACACAGACAAACAACTGGTGTCAGAGCCATGGACTAAAACTAAATGCTAAGAAATGCATAATAGGTTCATAGGTTCATAGGTAGGTACTAGGCTATTGGATACTAATAGTATCCTTTGGGAAGTTATCCATCCCTGGTAACTATCATATTGACAACACACCCCTTAGAGCTGACACAGTAGTCAGGGACTTAGGGACACACACAGATAGTAATCTAGCCTTTGACCATCACGTGTCTACAGTGGTGAGGAAATCATTCTATGTTGTGCAACTTATAAACAAAGTTATGGCACTGTATTCAGGATTCATCAGACCTATCATTGAGTACAATGCTCCCGTTGGTATGTGCCTAACCAGATATATCCAACAACTGGAACTTCCACAGAGGTTCCTCACTAAAAGAATACAGGGCATTAAGTAAAATGCCCTATGCAGATCGCCTCAGGGCTCTTGCCCTTTATTCTGCCTCCTACAGGCTTTTGAGGGAAGATCTATGCCTGGCATACAGGGCATTGTCAGACCCCACTCTGATGGACCTCCTGCATATCCACAAAACAAAAAGCACTAGAATTACCCATTTTAAAGACTTAAACCTTGCCTGTGATATAAACAGGACCTCCTGAAGAAAGAGGTATGTATCTCAGAGACTACCCCATCTACGGAACAGGCTTCCTATTCATGTGAAGCAGAGTTCCTCCGTAACCCAATTCAAGTGCAACTTGGACAATTGGATGGGATACTGGAAATTCATCCCTGGTTTGGCACCTATGTCTTTGATGGACACAGGTAACCTGTAAATGGTTCATCTCCTAGGCCCATGCTTACACTTATCAAGGGTATCAGAACTTGTCAGAGATTTGGGGTGCATGGCTAGGCTTAAAAAGGCCCTTGCAGTTGTTAGCCTAGTAAACACCTATGAACCTATGAAAGACAATAGGAGGAAATGTTTTATTTTGAAAATTTATCGAAAAGAAACATACTCCAACAGTTTTCTCCACTTCACAAATGCCCACCCCCATGCTCAGAAAAAAGCAGTTGTAAAAGGACAATTTGTCCGAGATGTACAAATCGTCACTAACGAAGCGGATTTTTGGGAAAATGCCTCTTCTTAAGCAATATGTTTTTAAAGTGCAGATATTCATTTACATTTATTAATGTAGTGATGTTGGAGGTTCTCAAGAAACATGGAACCAACCATTTTGTTCCTATTTTGAGTACTTCAAACCAAGAGGTTTCAAACGCATCACCCAATAATATACAATGGGTAGACAGAGTAAAACAACGGGCATAAAACTTCCTTCATAACAGTTTTCTCTGATGGCAGCTATTCCATTTTTGACATTCTCAAAAATAATTGGACTATCTTTAATAATACATTAACAAAAATGCTCTAGTAGCGAAATTTACTGTTGTAAAACAATAGGCAAAAACATAAGTAAAACGGCAGTGCAAACTTCTCAAAATCCTTTAATAAAACAGAATAAAACACAAAGCTCTCAAGTCTCACAGGATTCTTCCTCAGTGTAAAAAAGGTGCAACTGCTACAATCCCATCAATATATACAATTTAAAAATACCCTCCAGCAAATGAAAATTGAAGATTCAGTCACATGTCTGAGAGTACTGTCAGTTCAGGCATTTACAGAATTACAGACTCTAATTACTACTTATAAATATATAACAAGTGTTACTTATAAAAATATAACCTATAAAAGAGTATTTGTAAAAAATTTATATAACCTATAAAAGAGTATTTGTAAAAAATATACTTTTTATATATATGTATATATATATATATATATATATATATATATATATATATATATATATATATATATATATATATATATATATATATAGAGAGAGAGAGAGAGCGAGCATATAAATATTATTTAACATATATCTGTCTCTCTTTTAATAGTGGTTTAATGCTATTTTACTATTCAGCCCTGGTTGGTAGTCTGCTCTAAAGTAATTTATCCATTTGTATTCTTCAATCTCAGTTCTATTATTCAGGTCACCTCCCCTAATACCAAAAGAAACTTCAAACCACAAGCATCAATATGCTTAAATAAAGCATTTGTTTCAATGCACCTGTGTATATCTGAGAAATGTGAAGCAATTCTATTTTTCAACTTCTGATTAGTTTTACCTATATAAAATGAAATACATTTTTCAGTTTGCCAGATAAACCACATTATCAGTAAAACAAGTCATATATACATTAAAAATTATTTTTTTCTTTGAAATAGGATGAATAAATTCATTAGATGGATTAATATGTAAATTTACAAACGACACAATTATAACATGGCATTGTCTGATTTCTAGTAGTAACAGAAGTGGCCTTAGTACTATTAGAGAGGGTAAAATCCTTATAACATAACTATTGTTTCAAATTTCTTTCTTTCTTAAACACAAAACTGGGTTTGTCGCCTACGTATTTTTTAACTTCATTATCAAACATTAGAATACCTCAATTTCTTTCAATAATCTTTTGAAATTGTGTAGTATGTGTACTGTACTTAGTAATATACCTAGCAGACCAATCAAGGTTATCAGTAGTAGGTCCATTGTCTAATGTATTACCTAATAAGTATGGTTTACCTACTTTTTCTCTTTCAGAATTTATAAATAATATACCATCATTAATAATTTTAGTATTATATTTTCTTAAAATAAAGTCATGAACCATAGCATCTACCTCTCTATTAAACCCTTCAGTAGTTGTGTTTAATCTGCTAGCCCTAAATGCTGACGTCTTACTACCCCTCTATAAATATGCCTTGGATGCATACTGTTGGCATGTACATACATGGTGTGTGGCCTGTCCATTCTTCTTATAAACAGAAGTATCAAACTTATACTTATTATATGTAATGTTAACATCCAAAAAATTTATATTACATTCAGAATACTTTAATTTAAAAGATAAAAAATTAGTCGTCTGCAAATATTCAACAAAACTATGTAAAGACTGTTAAAGATTATTGAAAGAAACTGGGATATTCTAACTTCTGATAATGAAGTTAAAAAATTGTAGGTGACAAACCCCAGTTTGTGTTTAAGAAAGAAAGAAATTTGAAACAACAGTTATGTTATAAGGATTTTTCCCTCTCTAATAGTACTAAGGCCATTTCTGTTACTAATAGAAATCAAACAATGCCATGTTATAATTGTGTCGTTTGTAAATGTATTAATCCATCTAATGAATTTATTCATCCCATTTCAAAGAAAAAATTAATTTTTAATCTATATGTGACTTGTTTTACTTAGAATGTGGTTTATCTGGCAAATTGTGAAAAATGTATGTCATTTTATATAGGTAAAACTAATCAGAAGTTGAAAGATATAATTGCTTCACATTTGTCAGATATACATAGGTGCATTGAATCAAATGCATCATTTAAGCATATTGATGCTTGCGGTATGGAACATATATTTAGATTTAGAGTTTTAGCTAAAGTTTCTTTTGGTATTATGGGAGGTGACTTGAATAATAGAACTGAAATCGAAGAATACAATGGATGAATTATTTAGAGCAGACTACCCACCACGGCTGAACAGTAAAAATAGTATTAAACATCTGTTAAATAATATTTATAGGCTATATATATATATATATATATATATATATATATATATATATATGTGTGTGTGTGTGTGTGTGTTTATGTGCATTTTTATATATACATATTTATAAGTATATTTTTTACACATACACTTTTACATGTTATATTTTTATAAGCAACACTTACTATATATTTACAAATAGTATTTAGAGTTTGTATCTCTTTAAATACCTGAACTGATGATTAGTACTCTTAGACATCTGATTGATTCTTCAATTTTGATTTGCTGGCAGGTATTTTAAATTGTATATATTAATGGGATTGTAGCAGTTGCTCCTTTTTTAGACTGAGGAAGAATCCTGTGAGACTTGAAAGCTTTGTGTTTTATCCAATTTTATTAAAGGATTTTGAGATGTTTGCACTGCTGTTTTTCTTATGTTTTTGACTATTTTTAATAATGTCAGCAATATCCTTGAGCATATCGGGCTGGCATTTTTTAGGAAGGGAAAAAATCCTAAAAATATATTTGAGAAAAGATTTGGCATTCTGTCTCTAATTATGGTATGAGTAAATGTTGGAGTTGCCCTACTGTAAATTCATCTTGGAAAGAAAGGAGTTCAAAATAAATAATATAGCTTTCAAACCAAAAGGTCAGAATAACTGCAACTCCAGCGAAGTTGTATATTGTGCTACATGCTCTACCTGTCCTAGTTTTTATACAGGAAAGACTGAGAAAAGACTCCAAGACAGGATTTATAAACATGAGTACAGCATCAGAACAAAAAAATCCACTAGTGCCTTGGCAAAACTTGCTTCAGATCATTCTGAACATACTTTTAATTGTTTTGTCTTGGAAGAAATTGTAGTGAATGAAAGGAATGGGCCATGGACTCTATTTGGAAAAGGCTAAATTTTAGTGGCAATTGAGACTTAATGCCGCAAACTGACCTATTCTGAATGAACAGATATCAATAACATGCTTATTGAAATGAAAAACTATGGATAGGTAAAAGTTTGGTCCTTGTAAATATTAATGGATTGAAACTCTATGAATGTTGATTAATTATTGTTTTGTTCATTCAGTCATCTACTTATATATTTTTTTCAGTTAAATACAATTAAATATATCTTTGGGAACAACGATTACATGTAACTGTCCTTTAAAACTTGCTGCTTTTACGGGGGCTTGGTCATCATGTGACTGTTTTGCAAGATGTGATTGCCTATATAAGGGGTGTGTTTTTAAAACCAATCATCTGAGAAAGTTTTCAAATGGAAGATAAAAGCACTTATCAGTTATTTAAATCGTATTTCATTATTTTTGTGGAGAAGTTCCATTAATAAAAACTTGGGTTTTAACATGGTTATTGGTTTTCCAGCTGTTCCTGACCACACTTTGATTTTTGATACCATGTACCCCTTTAATAACCAACAGCAACTTTCAAAAGAGTTTTATATGGAGAAATGTCTCACTTAGAAAAGGGGTTCTTGTTCAGAGACTCATTCACTATGGCTAACTCTAGGCACGTCATCTTAAAACTTAAGGATGCATTCTCCTGTGCTTTGAAGATTAAATACATATTATAGAACACCTGTGGACCCTACTGACCATTTTGCACTATTGTGCAGATCTAGCTTGGACACATCTCTCTCATCTACTTCCCTTTTTATGAGTTAAAGATGTAGCCATTACTCAGTTATGCAGATAAATCTTGACTTGGCTGTTCCTAGCTTTATTCCTTCATTTATATTCATTTATCATAGGTCTGGTTTTCGGTTGTTCTAGTAATGATGGCCTGCACCATTTCTCTGTTTTTGCAATAAAGAGTTCTGCTGTTAAAACGAAACAGGTGTATATTATGTTATCGAACATTTAAAAGTTCAAATGTCATATGGTCAAAGCCATATGATCAAACTTTTAAATGTTCAAAAAGCTAAAAAAAAAATAAACAACAGAAAAACCTACCTGACCATTTTAAGCAGGGGGGCAAGCACCCCTGCATCTCCCACGTGAGGGCGTTGCTTCCCCCGCTCTTTAAATATACCAACTCCGAGCTCGCATTACAGTGCAGGAAAGGGAAATCTTCCCATTCTGCACTGTACGGAGATCTCCATTGAAACATTCAAACTTTTAAAAGTTCGATCATTTGGTGTCAACCATAAGACGTTCGAACTTTTAAAAGTTCAATAACGTAATATACACCCAAAAGAAACATGCCAAATAAGTTGTTGTGTCTTTTGGCTTTTCCCGGTTAGGGGTCGCCACAGCAGAACTCCAGTCCGCTAATGATTGGCAGTAGATTTTTATGTGCCGAGTTGCCGACCCTGATGCACAACCTTCAACGAAGGTACGCCCATTCATGCATGTCTCCACACAGAAGACACTCTAGCTGAGAATCGAACAGGGCAATGTCTTACTGTGAGGTGACAACGCTACCGCAGCACCATCACCAAAGTACAAAAACATGCCAAATAAGTAAAAGGTAAAATTGTACTTTTGTGAAGTCCTGAAAAAAAAAAAAAAAGTTATGTTCTTACCATAACGTTCCATCTGTGTTGTAGATCTTCATTCATTCCTTACTGATGGGTCTTGGTTCCGTGCTCAGAACCGACTCAGCTAATATAACAAGCTCGCACCAGCCAAAAAACTCTCAAGCTAAGTCATACTCATAGTGCCCCTCTCCTCCTGTCTTCAGATCGAGTTTGCCCGTAAGGATAGAACAAATGGAGGCCCTATCTGGTAGTCAGGACCAAAACCCAAACCACCAGGAGTCTTTCAGAAGGGGGTAAGAGGGTGGTATGTAAGGAATAAATGAAGATCTACAACACAGATGGAATGTTCTGGTAAGGACATAACTTCTTTATCTGATGTTGTAAATCTTCGTTCATTCCTTACTAATGGGACAGAGTCCCTAGCTACTTTATGTCATGGGAGGCCCTATGGAAGGATATTCCTGAGCACCACTGAGCCAAAGGATGCTCTTTTCCTGGAGACCATATATAATTTGTAATGAAGGATAAATGTGTGGGGGGTTGCCCAGGTAGCTGCTGCACAAATGTCATCCGTAGAGGCTCTAGAGTGAAATACCACCGAAGTGGACACTGACCTGGTGGAGTGAGCCTTGACTCTAGTAGGTAAAGTTAATTTGTTCTGTTGATAGACTATTAACCATGTTGATAAGGTGACTTTGGAAACAGTGTTGCCCAATCTTGGGCCTGAAAAGGATAGGAACAGCTGCTCTGACTTTCTGAAAGATTTAGTTCTAAGTAAAAATGTAATTGTCTGTGTACATCCAAGAGGTGTAAACATTATTCCCCTCTGTTAGAAAATTTTGGGAAAAAACTGGCAAATCAATGGACTGATTGAGATTTGAATTCAAAATAACTTTGGGCAAGAAGGAGGGGTTAGTCCGAAATGATATGCTCTCATTGTGGAAAATTATGTATGGTTGATTAACACACAAGGCTTGTAACTCTGATATTCCTCTGGCTGAGGTGATGGCTACCAGGAATAATGTTTTTCAAGATAAAAACTTTATGTCACATGTGGCTGAAGGTTCAAAGGGTGAACAAGTCAAAGTTTTTAGGACTAGAGTCAAATTTCAAGGTTCAGTAGGATTTTTAATTGACGGTCTCAGGTGCAGAACTCCTTTTAGGAAGGTTTTGCAATTTTTTGCAAAGACGACGTGACATTAACGAAGAATAATTAAAACCATTATGAAAATTGGCGATAGCTGCTAAGTGAACTGCAACTGTAGAGGCTGAGGCTCCTGACTGGAGAAGAGTTGACAAGTATTCTTAAGACTCTATGGACTGGGGTTGAGAAGGGGTCTAGTTCTTGTTCTTTAGCCCATATGACAAATCTGACCCATTTACTCTGATACAGTTTCTTGGTGGAGGGTTTATGAGAAGCCAGAAGTATCTTTTGCACTGGGGAAGAAAGGTTAATCTGCCTGACAATCAGTGGAAGTGGAGAAACCAAGAGGTCAGGTTCAGACTTTGATGGTCAGGATGGACCAGCCCCTATGGGTGTGATAGGAGTCCCGGGGTTGGGTGCAGGGTCCACGGGTGGTGAACCAGGTGAGGCATAGGAAAGGGAACCAAAACGGACAGGGTCAATAGGGTGCAATGAGGATTACTTTACCTCTCAACTGTTGCGCTTTCTTCAAGAACTGTGGAATGAGTGGGAAGGGAGGAAATGCATACAGAAGACCAGGGAGCCAATTGTGTATCAGAGCATGTCTCGGTGACTCCCCCTGAGGGGGGGGGATCAGGGTGAAATAGCTGCTGAATTTGTGATTCAAGGAGGAAGCAAAGAGGTTGCAGCAAGGCCGGCCCCAATGACGAAATATTTCTGTCGCTATTACGGGATTGAGAGACCACTCGTGAGGCATTAGAATGTTGCTACTCAGTTTGTCTGCAATCAGACTGGAGTTCCTGGGAATATGCATTGTTAAGAGAAAGCATTTGGAAGCTATCACCCATTACCACACTCTTAGGGCTTCCCGGCATAATGAGTAGGATCTGGTTCCTCCTTGCTTGTTGGTGTACTAGATTACTGACATATTGTCTGATTGGATAGCAATTGTCCCCGATGGAAGGGTCGTTTTGAATGCTTGCAACACTAGGAGCACTGCCCTCAGTTCTAGGACACTGATATGCAGCCTGGCCTCCAAGGGGGACCAAGTGCCTTGGACGGTCTTTCCTTGAAAATGCCCCCCACCCCATCAGGGAAGTGTCCGTGGTCACTGTGGCTTTGGGTTGATGGGGTGAAAAGGGATGACACCATAACTCCTCTTCTGGCTTCATCCACCAGTTCAGATCCTGCTTGCTTCGGTTTGTTATGCAGATTGGGTAAGACAACGGGTGTGTTAATATAGACCACTGGGATGCTAGGAGCCATTGAAGCAGCCTTATATGGAATCTTGCTAGTGGAACCAGTGTGACTGTAGCTGCCATGGAGCCCAGAAGTTGTAGGACCAGGTTGGCTGGAACAAGGTTTTGAGAGAGTATTGTTTGAAGTTGAGATCTCAACCTCTGTAACCTGTGATGAGGTAAAGTGACTTGGCAGGATATTGTGTCGAACATTGCCCCAATGAAATCTAAACTTTGAGTTGGTACCAGCTTTGACTTTTTTTGTGTTTATTGAGATTCCTAGCTTTTCTGCCAAATTTTGAGTGTAAAATATGGCTTGAAGAAGTAGACTCCTGGTTGGAGCAATAAGGAGCCAATCATCTAGATATGGAAACACGCGGAATCCTTGCAGTCTCAGGTAAGCTGCTACTACCGCCATGCATTTGGTGAACACCCTGGGAGCTGTGGAGAGTAGTCTAAATTGGTAGTGACTGGCTCCCAGCTGGAAGCGGAGGTATCTTCTGGATCATTTGTCCATTTTTATGTGGTAATATGCATCCTGAAGATCTATAGAGCACATCCAGTCATCCTTTTCCAGAAATGGAAGAATGGACTGAACCATGACTATCCAGACTTTTTCTTATCTGACGAATGTGTTCAGTATTCTAAGGTCCAAAATTGACCTCTATTCCCCTGTCTTTTTTGGCACTAAAAAGTACCCTGAGTAAAATCCAGATCCTATTTGATCTGGTGGGACTGTTTGAATGACTCTTTTTCTTAGCAGTTTTAGAACTTCTTGTGCTGCTGCATCTCTCTGAATGGGTGGAACATCGAGGATTTGCCTTAAATGCCTGGGGTAAATGTTGAAGGGGATATGGTAACCTCTGGTCATTATCCTCTGCACCCAGGACTCTAATGTTATCGATTGCCAGGCCAAATGGTGCAGAGAAAAACGTCCCCCAACTGCTTCCAGAGGTAAGCAATCAGGCCGCTCTTCAGGACCGCTGATAGGGCTGACCAGAGAGGGAATCCCTGGAGCCCTGATTTTACGGGCCCCCTCTGCCATGGGGGGGACATCTTCCCGATGAGTTCCCCCTTCTGCCCCGGGGAGATTGCTCACCACGTGTGTTATGGAAAGGCCCTTGGGATTTTTTGAACCACAACTTCCCGCCTCTCTGATTCCTAGAGTAGGATCTTTGAGGGGCAGAAAAGCATATGTCCATGGCAGATAGGGCCTTTCTGTCCTTCTCACATCTGGCTAATGTGTCTTTAACTTTTGGGCCGAACAAGGAAGACTCATCAACAGGAGCATTGATGAAGGAAGACTTGAAGGGGTCCAGAAAGTCGCACAAGTGCATCCAGGAGTGACGTTTCATGACAACACCTGAAATGGCTGCTCAAGTTGCTCCCTCAGTTGTATGGGCAATCAACCACATGGAGGAGTTAGAAATGGACTGTAGGTTGGCAAACTGAGAGGCAACTTTATCATGCACCTCTTCAGGCAATACCCTTGCTAAGGTTCCTGAAAGGTCTGAAATCAGGTCCCTCTGGAGATGTATAAAATGTGCCAGGTAGTTCAGCGACTGTAAAGCGAAGGTCGTTGAAGCGTAAGTCCACTTCCCTATTCTGGCTGTTGTCTGCGACTCCCTGTTTGGAAGATGGATAGTCGAACTTTCTTTAGTAAGTTCTTTCATAGTGGCCGCCTCCACTCCCATAGAACCTGCTCCCATAGAATCTACTGCTAAGCTTCTAGACAAGTGGAGGTGATCTTGTGGTGGAGAGAGGAATTTATCAGTTCTTCGGGGAATCAGCTCAATGGTGTCAGGGGCCTTCCAGGCATGCTGCGCGATGAGCCATGCTAAGCGATGAGCTTAACCAGCTCATCTGAAGGTGGGGTCACCCAGGAAGTAGAAGGTCAAGCACAAAAGGCCTGCAAGTATACAGATTCCTCAGTAGAAGGGTTGATGGGCTTCCTGTCACCCCTCTGCTTCAGGATCTCCAATATTTCTTCGAATGAGACATCCTCAGGGGGGTGACAATGGGGACCCTTCTCCTTCATCGAAATCTGTATCTTCAGTGAGAGATTCCTCAGGGGAATCAACGTGCTTCCTTTTTCACATTCTCTTTTGGAGTGGCTCCTCAGTGGGACCTACTGAGGAGGACTCCAAAGAGTGGGTGCCATGGAGTAGGGTTTCTTGCTGCTCCCGTGCCTGATGTCCAATTGTAGTGGGCTGTGTCAGCTGCATACCAGAGGAAAAGGAAAGGTCAGGTTCCAATGCCGGGGATGCCAACTGCTTCCAGAAGCAAGAGCCCTTTCCATCAAATGGAAGGCAGGCCCACCCGAAGAGGGATGGGAGCCCAGAACCAAGAAGGACAACCTCAGAACCGGGGACACACCCCACTCTGATGAGCCTGCTTCCAGGGTTGGAGCTCTGAGAGGACTAGGAGCTATCGAAACAACCGGAGCCATAGACGGTGCCATAGAAAAAATTGGTGCTGAACTAGGGGTCATGGTGCAGACAGGCCAATCATGGTCCCAAAAGTGGATCGGCTCTGAATGGACTGAAGTTCACAGTGGTTTGTTCCGGAACCGTGGAAGGGTGCATCACAGGAGCTGAAGAAGTTAGCACCTGGCTAGACATCAGTACCGAGGACTCCAAAGTCTGAGAAGAGGTTGAAGGAGGATATGTCGAAGTCTGTGCAAAAAAACCCTCGGCTCCAGGTGGGAGGGAGGTCTTTGTAGGTGTTGGGATGCCTCTGGCTGCTAGGAGCTGATCGACAAGCCTCACTGCATTGAGTTTGGAAAGACTCCTGGTTGAATGGGTGGATATCCCCAAAGGAGAGTCAGGTCTCTTGTGAAAGGGACTATATTGCTGTCCGAAAAAGGATCAATTGTCAGTGAATATCTGATCCTGGGTAAAATTTCAGTTCTTGGCACTGAGGTCGAGGGACCTGTGGTGGGAGAAATTATTGTAGGTGCCGAAATTGTATCTGGTACTGAGAGAATTATCTGTACTGAAGTAGATATTATAGTAGTCAGTTCTGTAGAAGGCACTGACTTTGGCACCGCAGAGACAGCTACAGGCTCTGGTGCCGACAGAGTCGGTGCTGACAATTTTGGCAATTTAGACTTTGGTTCAGAAATGGTCTGAGAAGATTTCAGTTCCTTGGAACTTGGAGATGTCAGAACCAAAAGGCTTCTCTTTTTACTTTCTTTCTATGGAGGTGGTGAGACCTCTGCCTCAGAAAGGGCCTCTGAAAAGGGAATTTTTAGTAATCCCTTCAGGATCAATTTATTTTTGTGCTCTGCCAAAGTGCAAGAGGTAAATCTCTTGCAAAGGTCACACGGTCGTTGAACCTGAAGGTGAGGAACCCCAAGACAGTAAACACACAAAAGATGCCCATCAGAGCTGGGCATCTTTCGCCCACATTTATCATGCTGCTTGAACCCAGTCGTCCCTTTCTTATCAGACATATTGAGAAATAAATTAGTCACAACCTTGAGAAATAAGACACGTTAATTAGTCAAATCCCCAATACACTGTTAAAGAGGCAAACATACACACAGATGGGAAAGAAGGGGAGAATACCAACGATGGTATTACAATTACCACAAAGTTAAGAGAGGGCCTATACCAACAATGGTACTAACAATACCTAAAAGGTAAGAAAGGGAAGAAAAAAAACACTCAAGAACAACAAAGGGCAAGAGAAACTGTCAATGACTATAAAAGAAACATTAATTACACAAAAATAGTGAAAATATCTACTACTTCGCTGAGAGCTGGCTTGGTATGTCTTGAGAAGTACGCGGCAAATGAGATCTGAAGACAGCAGGAGAGGGGCACTATGGGTACTTAGCTCGAGAGTTTTTTGGCTGACTTGAGCTTGTTGTATTGGTCGAGTTGGTTCTGAGCATGAAACCGAGACCCATCAGTAAGGAATGAATAAAGATTTACAACATCAAATGCAACCTTAACAATTCAAACAAAAAACAAAAAGTGTGCTGTAAAGTACAGCACTAACTATATACAAAGACATTAGACTAGCAAGGAAAAGAAATCAGTGCTGAAAAAAGGAGGCTGTGAGGCTCTCCTACAGCAATAATTATATTATTCAAACATTTACTCTTAGGGCAGGTATCCCAAACAAATCTAGTATGTTCACCATAGGAATCATTGGTGCAGGATTATAAATCTGACTAGAAGAGGGCCAAACTCCCAGAAATGGATGGGTGGTCTACAAGATGACCTGTAAGGGTATCAAGAGCAAACTCTTCTTCTACACTGGACACACAACTCGTAACACTTGGTTAAGGTGCAAATGGAAGCTCATACAGTAGCCGTACAAATACAGTGGCCTGAAACAGCCAGACTTGTAGCTGTTATTGTGATGGAATGGGCTCTAACCACCCTACTTCAGGTTTTGTCACATTTGTCATAAGGGAAGCAGTGCAGTTAGCCAGCTGCATGGAAAACTGCCTGTTTCGAATCTGAATGGTCATGTTTTCCTTTCAAAATGTGTATTAATAGCTGTGACACTATGGTGACCTTAACTCAGGTTAACTTGCATTTATTAAATGCAATTATGCTGGTTAAAAAAGTAATTACTAGATGTAGGAAGAAAAAAGGTCTCCTATATTTCAGAGATTAAGTCTACAAATGTATCAGTCAGGACAAAGATGTTGAACAAATAGTGTTTTTGGTTCAATAACTTTTCTTAGTTCCAGGGCACTTTGCTTTGTCTAAGAGGTGTCATCTTATAATGCAATCATAACAATATGCTGAATCCATTTTGCATTGCAAAATATCTATAACTCCAGAATGTTCTATTTAATCTCTTCTGTAACTAAAACATACTGGAGGGATACACATAATTTCACAGAGAATACCACTTCCTGGAATCTTCTTCCTTTCCATAAAGCAAAGTACATCTCTTCCTCTTTTCAAGCATAATCTGGTGAGTGGATGGGAACCACAAGTTCACTCCTTGATTGACACTCTTGTTCCTTAAGGACAGAGGTAACATATAAATGTCTGCCCTCCTCTGGGTTATTAGTTATCATGCTACAAGGGGCTCTGGGTTAAACACACTAAAATATTAGGGTGAGAAACTAATTGGGAATGCATAGCTAGGCTTCTGAAGACCCTCACTGATAATTAGCCTACTAAGTACATATGAACCTATGAACATTAAGTCTTTCGAAAGGCATAATTTAGGGAGAGTAGATTTGTTATTTTTGTATGGTTTGTTCTTACAGACAATATGTTTTTTCACTGTACTGTATAGTTTGTTTAAGCTAGGGTTCCACCATAGGGATTTATCCCTGAACTTGGCATTGTATTTATGTCTGAGGGGGACCAATGCCTCAATGCATTTTTTAGGCGAGCATAGAAACTGACTGCAAATGTAGCAGAGTGGAAGATGACGTCATCATGGGGAGAGGAGGGCTTAAATTTCATCAGGTCACATCAGACAGCTGTAATATGTTTGCTTTAGAAAGGTTTCTAACAACAGAAGGGTTTGATGGTAAATAAGGTTTTACCCTCATAGTGGACATTACTGAATGATGGACAGATGTAACCAATGATGGGGCAACTACAGGTGTACAGGACAGTGGGATTATATTGCTGATGACTAGATCCAATATTTTCAAACCTCTTGTTGGCAGTATGAACTAGATGGTCTAAGGAGCCAGCATTTATGAAATCTGAGAAGTGTTGTGCATATTTATTTGTGGTTGTGTACATTTCCCATTTAATGGAAGGATTGCTGAAATATCCCAGGAGTATAGTGTTTAGGTTCGAGGGGAGAGAATCTAGTTTGTTTAGATATGCCTCATGGGTTACAGGTGACATGGAAGGGTTATGGTCATACCCCTCAATTGTCCAGATTTTTGCAGAATGTACAGATTGTTGCCTCATGTTTTTGGTTTGCTCCTCATCAAATTTTTAGTTTTGTGGCAAATCTCTGGGATGATCTGAGGACTGAAGTCATGAAATAATGACATACATTTGAGTTTCTGACTTCATATCCTTCGGAAAAATGCATGCTAACTCAAAGCCTGTTATTCTAGCAACTTTCTAAGTTTATAAGAGCAATATTTAAAATTTGTCCCTATTTTTGGGCCATTGTGCCCCCATTATTTGAGGCTTTGCCCAGATCTCTTGCGTTAAGAGGTTGAGAGGTATGGGTATGCTACTTGGCTATAATGTAGTGCTTTTTTATTGAATGAAAATAGAGTGTGAAGGAGCTTAAGGTCATTGTCCTGCCTAATGAGTCTAGATGTAATTTGACTTCCTAGGAATATAGAAATGTCTCCTCCAATAACACAGTTATTTTCAGTGGTGGGTATAAAAGAAGGATGAGTATTGGTACCCAGCACTGTGGGGTGTTAGCACTACACTGAAACCATATTTCAGTACCTAAGAAGAAACATATATTTTTTGAGGGTGAGGAAGGCATGTAGGATTCTAGAACTGAATGGTGCAGTGTAATATCGACACTATCCATGAACATCCCATAGTTTGTCAAATTCAGCACTCTTAATTTTCTTGCTTAAAAGAAAGTAGACGAAGCTGAATTAACTGGTTTAGAGAAATATCAGAAACCACCTTGATGTAAAAGCAAAAATGATTCTCAGATAAACTCTGCCATTACAGAGTCATAGACTGTCACTAGGCTAATGGTGCAGTGGGCCTTTCTAAGCCTAGCCAAGTTTTCCTAAAAGATTAATGATGTCCTGTACCCAAATAGAACATTGAAAGCCACGCATTTATAAGCTACCTCTGCCCATAAGGGACATTGGTGCCAGGCACGGTGTAAATTTCCTGGTCCTCATCCACTGGTCAGGGTTGCACTTAATCTGGACAATAGATGAACTCAGCTTCAAAAGGATGGGAAATCTGCTCCACAGGAGGGATCATGTCTGGGACATGTATCTGCCTCTCCAGCATGTTTTATTTAAGTCACAGACAAAATTCAGGTCTCTGGACCTTTTATTTCTGGTACTGTTTGACTTACAAATAAGCAGGAGATTCATAAGTGTGGGGTTTGTGGATACCTTGTAAACCAGACACAGATCACCCCTCATCAATCTATAAGGGAATGAGTAGAGGGCAAGGGTTTTAAGGCACTTTGCATAAGGCATGTTTGTTACACCTTGTATTCTTTTCTAAGGAATCTCTGAGGTTGCGTTAGTTGCTGCATACATCTGGTCAGGTACATAATGAAGGGCACATATAGAGTGGGCACATACTCTATGATTGGCCTGATAAGGGTAGAGTACAGTGGGATAATGATTTTTTTAGACCTAGATATCATGCCCTTACTTATAAGTTGTGCACCATAAAAGGATTTCCTCACCACTGTGGCCATGTGGTGGATGAAGGTAAGGCTACTGCCTACAGGCATACCCAGATCTGTGACCACTGAGTCGACTCTTACGGTCCTATTATCAACATGGTAATTACCAAGATTGCTGACATCCCAAAAGGTACAATTATGCATTTCTTAGCAGTGAGTTTAAGACCATGGCTTTGGCACCATTTGTTAGTCAGAGATACACCTTCTTGAAGAATGCAAATGTCTGCAGGGGATAAGATGATAGCCCCCAGCTTGCAATCATCTGCAAACTCAGTCAGCCATAAATCTTTGACATTTGCTTCCATTTCAGAGAAATAGATGCCAAAAAGGAGAGGGCCTAGTAACAAGTCTTGGGGGACACCGCTAGAATCTTGCCTCTTGGTGGAGGTGGCCTCACCTATTTTGACCTCCTGGGTCCTATCAGTGAACCAGTTGGCTATCCAGGGGATGACAAATTAGTGAGTTTGTCTATAATGCCTGAATGGTATTGTATCAAAGGCTTTGGTCAGGTACAGTCTTGCCTTTATCCAACACTTTGGTGACCCTCTCAAAAAAGTTCACCAGATTTAATAGGCATGACCTTCCTTTAACAAAGGTGAACTGTGATGGGCCTAGCATTTGCAAGTTACCTATGTCCTTATTCATCATGTCCATGATGATTCTTTCCATGGCCTTACATATGAGACTGGTCAGACTTACAGGCCTGTAGTTACCCAAATCAGTGGTTGTACCGCCTTTGCGCAGGGGAGTGACTATAGCCATCTTCCATTCCTTGGGCACAAAATCTGACTGTAGGTTCAAGCTGAAAAATGATTCAAGGGGACCAGAGAGGTCATATTTCATGCTGTTTGGTAAGCATCCCGGGATGTTATTGGGGCCCATCAATGCAGTGTTTTTGGCCTTGGAAACTGCATTGAGGACCTGTTCTCTCATAATGATAGGGGGGGATTATGTTATGCGCTATTTCCTTTGGACTACCAGGGGGGATTTGAGCTGAACCTGTCAGCCAAAATGTTGGCAATGGTCTTTGGTTCAGTGTGGGTGATGCCATTCGCAATAAGTTCTGCACATTGTTGTATACTTCCCATGAGGTTATGGACATAGCTGTAGAAAGCTCTGTGGTTGTCCTTTGCCTGAGAAGGTATTTTTTCTTTATATTTAGCCTTTGAAGTATTAATTAATCCTCTTAGCTGCCTGTTTAGATTGGTCAGGGGGCCTTTAGTATGTAGTTCCTCCTATATTTGGCCAAGATTTGTTTTCTTTTGTTGTATAATCAATTGATACTGTGATTCAAACAGAGTGACTTGTCTTTTGAATTATTCTTGATACAAGTGGGCACAGCTCACTCTATACAGCTAACAATATGACTGTACAGAGACTTTCTAAATAACTCAGCATATGCTATGGTGTTTACTGATTTGGGGGTGCTTGGAATTTAACCAAGGTGTCGCTTAGTAGAGACAGAATAGCGTTTGAATAGTTCCTAAAGGTTTTTGGTTTTGCTAGATCCCCAGATTTAATTTTTATTTAAAGCAAAACTGCTTTATGGTCAGATCTGATGAGAAAAGACATTACATTGGGTGAGGAACATTGCCCCCCCCCAGTGCTCATGAGTACAGGGTCAAGGATGTTTATACCCCTGGTAGAAGAATGGACCAGGATGTTGGCATTAGCAAAGTTTATGAATCACTGGGCTTGTTGATTAGAAGTGGTGAAGGATTCCCAGTGTAAACAGGGAAGTTGAGATCCCCTATGAATATCATATTGGGTTAAATGGTGAGGGATACTAGCACATTGGGAATGGTAGTACGGGTTTCCTGGGACATGGATGGAGACTTATAAGTTGCAAGTTTATGGTACAAGACCCTATTTATGATGAGTTGCACAAGCATGAGCTCCAGTGGTTCTTACAGTTTACCTAGTCTGGATATGAAGTTGGTTTTAATATATACCGAGACTCCTACATCTTTAGTTCCCTCCTGTGCAGTAGCTGGTCTAAAGGTGTGAAAGGCATTATAACCTTGCATTGCTGGGGTGCTTTCCACAAATTTAAACCATGTCTCCATTATTACACAGATGCCTCCACTTTCCAGGGACAGAAAGGCTTGTGGGGAGTGGAGTTTTTTGTTTAGACGTCTAGCATTGAGCAGTACCACCCCCAGATATTCCTTCATAGGATCAGTTAAACTGGGAGGTTTATAAATTTGGCATAGCTAAAAAAGCACTATGGGAGTGGACAGATCTTTACCAATATCCAAAAGCCTATGGCGGATAAGAGCAGATCATCCCTGGCAACCAAGTCCTCCCAGGCCATCAAATATTTTACCCCCTTGGATTGACACCAGAAGCTAAGCCAATTGTTAAAAATCAATAATTGTCTGTTGGTAATGTGGCATCATCCTTGAAGAAGGTAGTGAGCTGCTCAGTGCTAGGTTCATACCTGCCTGAGACCCATAATCAGTGAGCTGTATCATGTCTCCTTCATATAGTCAAGGGAGATACATCTCAGGTCATTTACACCCACATGGACTATGACACAGTCATACTGGTACCTGTGGTTCAATGATCTGAGTGCCTGTGTGATTTGTTACATCCTAGCCTCAGAAAGTCAGCTAACTGTGACTCTCTCCCTACTCAGTCTGTTCAGTGGGATATTGGTGTGTCTCACTATAGAATCACCAAAGGGCAGGAAATTTGGCTGTGCACTGGTTTGCCTTAAGGGCTTTGCAATAGAGGCACTGGATACAATGTTACTATGTGTAGCTGTGGGTGTTGTTTTAACGGAGTGTTTATGTGATGGCTGAGGACCTACTTTTTTGATTGTGCTGCATAGGAGGTCTTGGTGTTTTAGGAAGGTTACCCGTAGGGCCTTTACTGTGTGCAGTAGGCATGTCACACGTCACTGACAACCTCTATAGGATTAGTTTTGGATGTATGAGAGACTTTTGCCTCCAACATTAAAGTGTATTTACACCTCTCACATTCTTTATCTGTTTTATTACGAATAAGCAGATTGTCAGTGTACATGAAGCAATTGCTACAATGCCTCAGAATACCCATCTGAACCAGAATGGTTACAGCAAGAGTTGGAAGTGCACAGCCAAGGCTACTTATCTACTAGGGAGGAGTGAGGGAAATTTAAATAAGGCAAGGAACTTGATGACCAACGTTCAGTTATGAACAAACTAGATGCTCTAGTAGTTAAAAAAGCTATCTAGACAGCAGGGGTATTTTAAGGGAAACTTACACTGTGAGAGATTGGTGTCTACCCAGATTAAAAGAACTAAGACACTTTAAGAATAACAGACACAATGAGCTTTTAACCAGCAATTCCTAACTCAGAAGGGCATAGGGTATCTTCTCCTGTCACAAGAGTGTAGACGACAAACCTTTCTAATGTAAAAAAATGGTTTGGAGCCCAAGTGCTCAAACTAGAACAAAAACACTTAGAATAACAGGCACAATAAGCTTTCACCAGCAATTTGTAGCTCAGAAGAGTGGAGGCTACCCTCACCTACCACAAGAATATAGACCACAGACCTTCATAATGTATAATAGCTGGTTTGCAGCCCAAGTGTTTAAACAAAAACTAAGACAGTTTTACAATAACAGACACGATAAACCTTCAACCAGCAATTCCCAGCTCAGAAGGGCGTAGGTTAGCCTCTTCTGCCACAAATGTGTAGACCACCTTATGTAAGATAACTAATTTGGAGCACATGTGCTTAAATCAGAACTAGGAGGCTTAGAATAACAGGTGCAATGTAATCATGCTACTAACAAGCAGTAATAAATGCAGCAGATTAAATGCAGTAGAATACTTTACTCGGTTGCTTTTTCTGTGTCTGTGTTCCTAAAGTACATTTCTTTTAGTAAGTGGGAAGGTAGGAAACAGAAGATAATTCAAGTTTAAGAGACTAAGAGGAGGGCCTTCCTAGCTGATCTCTCAGTTCTCAGTAGAATGAGCTGATAAGATTAGAATGAGTGGAGTGTACAAAATCAGATTTACAGTAGGGGTGGACAACTCAAAAGCTACCAACATTAAAAGCACAACAGATGAGCAGGTAGGTGGGAAAAAAATAAATGCAGACAGATCAACAATATTCAGGCAGAGAACAAACAGCATGTCAAATAAGCACTACAGCTAAGTAAAGATGCCTCTAAATATATGTAGTTAAATGAGGAATGCTATTTCTTATCTACTCCCATTAATTAGTTGGATGCTATTCACTGTCTGCAATAGAATTATTTTCTAACTAACTCGAGTCAAGACCTTTTAAAACTCCAAAAACAACAAAAAAAGTAAAAGAAAACAAAATGTAATATAAGAAAAGGATAAAAAATAAAGTAAAATAACCTTAAATGAATCATTCTAATTTAAAATTATATGCAGACAGAGATCAGCAACAGTCAGGCAGAGAACATCAAATCAAAGAAACTATATAGGGATCTTTACACCTAGAAGACATGCAGCTCAGAAATCGTTCTGACTGAGGTAACTACTATCAAGAACCAAGTCTTCAAGGAAAATATTTGAGATCTGCTGCATAAATGGTTTCAAATGGAGATAATCTTACATTTTCAGCTGTGGCAATACAGTTCCAGAGTATAGGTATTGGATATACTGAAGGAAATAAATGATAAATACCAAAACATTTCAATATGATGTGAGAAGCTATTGTAGGATATAAAGGTAGGCAAGCAGAAATGGACAAAGAACAGTAGGCCAAACCCACTACACACTTGATGTTAGCCAACAGGCCAAGAAATGATCCACATTTTAAATTGGGATGTAAATGGTCTCAAGTGACTGTTTCATTTATTTACACATATTTAAAAATAAAAAGAAAAGTGGGTTAACATTTTATTTTGGAGCAAATACAACAATAAAAAAAGGAAAGAAAAAATAAGTCTTAGCAAAAACATCTGACAAAAATAAAAGCCTTTATTGCCAGCAACAATGAAAATAATAAAAGCTTTCAACCAAACCTCGATAAAGACTTCTTCAGACTAAAGAACAGTTTGAACACCCAGTTATAGCTCGGACGCAAGCTACATGCAATTCTTACATATTCTATGATTTTCCCCAAACTGTGCATCACAAAATGTGATAGGTGGCAGTCTGTAGCACATGTAATGATTTATATGTGGGAGTGTACCACAAGAAAGCCCAATGTATGTGTTTGCATGCACCCTTATGCCATAAGAAAACAGAACCACAGCAATGCTGTTTTCTAAAACTCCCCTGCGTAGTCTATTTTCTAAAGGCTTCTCTTTTATGTAGTTGACAAGGCTTTCCAATTCTCCACCACAGGAATCAAATTCAAAGACTATAACTGGCAGGTTTAAACAATCATTTGTCTTTCGGCTTTTCCCGGTTAGGGGTCGCCACAGCGGAACTCCGGTCCACTAACGATTGGCAGTTGATCATATACATTTTAAATCCATACTTAAACTTTGACCTCTGAAACACTAATTGGGACACTGTCTGTTGTTCATTGTATCCCATTTCTGTATATATTTTAATGTGTGCCAAGCTTGTTGTCAAAACACTAATGTTGACACTTTTGTGTAATCATTATTGTGTATTTACCAAGTTTTCTCCTAGAAGATTGAGGTTGCAGTATTCTGGGGATTTCTCCTTTCTCCAAGTAGCAACAAGCTTGCAGTTTGCATATAAGTAGTAGAGTATGGGGGGGTGCAGCTCCCCATGTCAGGGGTGCAGGACGAATGTATTTTGTTTGTGAACTGCATTTGTTATGCAAAAATCACTATTGAGTGATAACATGTGACTTTGCATTTTGTGTTCATTGGATTTTATGCACTGACTGCATGTATTTTAATGGGTTTTGTGTTCTTCAGTATAAAGAAGTCCTTATCTATGGTCTGTCAAAAGAGATTCTTATTTTCACTGATGGTAGCAATAAAAGCTTTTATTTTTACTGACAATCTTGCTAACACTGTCTTTTTATTTTTATATTTTGTCAACAAGGTTATCCATGTGGGTTGCGGCACATCTACAGTGGAAGCCTGGAAGCACTGTTGAGTTAAGGGGCTTGTTCAGTCATACAGAAGGCATGTGAAGACAGAAGGAATCAAACCCAGAACTACAGGATTATATTTACCACGAGTTCATAATTTTAACCCCCTGCACTCAACAGGCAATAGACATGTGCACCTGAAGATCTAGCTTCCACAGTGTCATGGTTATTCTGCACATCTGACAGAGAGCTGGTCTCACCTTATTTCTTAATGTACATCAGCACAGCAGTAATATCTGCAACTGTTTAAAAATGTGTAGTTGTGTAAGTAAACTTACCATAACAGTGGATGTTCGAATGGATGACTGTTGCAATAGCCTAAGCTATGTGAATTTACCCAACTTAGACCAGCCAGCTTCTAAAACCTTTGGACACCTTCCTGGCAATCCTCCAGCCAGGAGCAGGATAAGTACTCCATATAAAAGGTAGGAGGGGTGCCAAAAGTCCAGAACATGTGTGCTAGGAAACAAACAGAACTAACTATACAAATAGGGTGAAAAGGAACCACATCCTAGCAACTGACCATTTCTTTCTTTATTTATTGACATTTGGTTACCGGGGAAGTCCAACTGGGTTGGTGCCCCTTTTCAGTAGAGGCCCAGGAAGAAAGGCTCCAAACTTTTCCAAAAACATTTTAAGAACAATAATTTTACAATCTTCAAAAATAATACAAAACATCTACAGTTTAAATAATTATACTAAATTAGATATAATGTAAAAACATTGCTTAAGAAAAAATACAGCTTACATGACAATGATTTAATATTTAGAGAAGTTTTATCCAGAAATTAAAGGTAAGTTAGCATAATACAAACAGGAACTGCAATATGAAGTGAGAGGAAAGGCAGGGTTAAAGCATAATTAGTAAGAGAGTCAGAGAGAGAAACTGACTGAAGTAGGGGAGTGAAAAAGTGATAGTAAGGATGCAAAAGGTATAAATAGTTATGTATGAATAATGAAGAAGAACAAGGAAAAAGGGGGCTACAGGAAGGGATGATCCATTAGAACATTCTATTATGAAAAGTTTACTTATACAACTGTAATAAGGTCACAATGAATCAACACCACAGTAATGTCAGCTATGTGTACAGATAACCATAGCTTAGAAAAACATAGTAAAAAAAATGAGAGGCACTACCTAAGAGTTTAGCAGGAGCCCTTGGAGAATGGTCCCAGCAAAGACAGTTTTGGACTAGGAAAAAGAATCCAATTTGTAATGCTTTATAAAGGTATGTATTGAGGACCAAGTTGTTGCCTCTAGAATGCTTATGGAATCCACCCCTTTTAGGAAAGCCACAAAAGAAGCCAGTGCTCCATGTCAAATGATCCAAAATCCTGCCTGGAAGTGGCTTGTTGTGCTGAGTATAAGAGTATAACAAAAAGTAATAGCATGAAACATCCACGAGGAAATAGTTCACTTTGACGCTGGTAACCCTTTCCTCTTACCGTCATGGGAGACAAACAGCTGGTCAACTTTCCTGACAGACTGAGGGTTGTCTAGATAGTATCTAAGCTAATCTGTGTACATCCAGAATGTGAAGGATCCTTTCTCCCTTATTCCTAGGTTCAGGAAAGAAAACTGGGAGGTCAGTGACTTGGTGTAAAGTAAACAGTGAAACTATTTGAAGTATAAGGGTAGGATTTGTTCTTAAGGAAGCTCTGTCCTTATGAAAAATGAGACAGGATTGACTTACCATTTGTAACCCAGATACTCTCCTAGCAGATGTTAGAACAATGAGAAAAACAGTCCTCTATGCTGAGACCCTTAAATGTGCCTAATGAGCCGGTTCAAGTGGAGATTGTGTAAGCTTCCCAAACACAAAGTTAAGATCTCAAAGATAAGCCAGCTATTTTCTGGGTGGGTAGATATGCAAGGCACTGGATGACTAAACAGAGGAGGAAAAAACAAGATAAAGGAGGTTTCCAGTCCAAGAGAAACATCTCAGACCTCTGGAGATAGAATATGTAGCGAAAGGGACTGGTGAAGTAATTCAACACTGGAGACGAAAACAGTGAATATCTTTTCAATGCAGGAAAAACAGAATGTATGAGGATGTTAGGAAATTAACTGGTACATTATGAGACTACATAAAATCAAGTAATAAAAACCTGGAAGAAATATCAGAACTCTCCAGTCAGTAAGAAAAAACAGAAGCAGTTCAAAAGGCAGATTTAGATTTGAAACAGAGAGTAGTGGAGCTGGAAGCACAACAGGAAGCAAATAAAGATGATCTTATTGATCTGAAAGACAGGACATGCAGAGAGAATCTCTATTTTACTAACATTCCTGATAAGTTAGAGGATTCAGCTGTGCTGCCTTTATGAGGAAAGAAACAGCACTAAAGGAGTAACATGCCAGAAGCAGAAATTTGACCAAAAGTGGTCAGCACATTTGTACCAGGAGAAACAGCAAGAATAATATTGTCAACTGAAGTTCCAAAGTTATTAATTGAAAGGCAAGAGCCTATCCTACCTGTGGAAAAAAGGGAACATGCTCTTAACTGGTACAACAGAGGTTTTGTTGATGATCATTACTCACTGGCCACCAAAAAGAAATGGAATAGGTTTATTCCTCTGATAATATGCAGGGAATTATGTCTAAGACTTAAGTTCATCTATCTAGCCAATATAAAAGTTTTTTTTCCAAGGGATTCAAAATATTGGTTGATACAGAAAGTGCTCCACATAGTGAAGGTGTTTGAACAGAATGAAGATCAATAGATTTCCAATCTGAAGGAAGGAAGAAAAGAAGATATTTCAGCAAAATATTCAGCAGAGAGACTGCCATTAAAGCCCTTCCAGTTGCTCAAAAGGAAGATGGATGAAAACAGAAAATAGAAAGGTCTGCCGGCAAGCTTAGGGAGCCTATAACAAGGAAGGTAACAAGAGATCCTGCAGAGGTATTAGAAATATTGTGGAAATTCTATGAAAGTCAGTAAAAAGCAGAGAAATATGGAAATCAAGAAAGGAAACAAATGGAAATGTTTATGGAAGAATTAAATATACCACGTTAGAGGTAGATGAGCCCAATTACTGACAGGACAGGAGGAGATGAGATAAAAATTCTGATGTATAGCCAATCTACAGGAAAGTCCACAGGAATAGATGGTATTCCTGTGGAAGTTTGGAAGGTAGGAGGGAAAAAATTGTTAAAGATCAGGAAGGTTTTGTTTAACAGTATTTTAAGAAGAGGAGAAGTACTAACATCCTAGAAGAAAGTGATAGCTGTAATACCTAAAGAGGGTAAAGATCCTTCAGATCCAGCTTCATACAGGCCCATTTCAATACTAAACCATAACTATAACATGTTCATGTTTATATTGGCTAAAAGAATGACAAAAGTAATGCCAAAAACTGATAGATATGGATCAGTGTGGTTTTGTGGCGGGGAGGCAAACATTTGACAATCTTAACAGAACACTGATGATCCAGAGGGAAGCAGAATGTAAGAAAATACCACTGTTGTTGGTGGGTCTTGATGCAGAGAAAGCAACTGACAGAGTAAGCTGGGACTTTATGAGCAGGACAATAGAAATATTTGCATATCCTGAAAATATTATAAGGTTGATTACGAGGCTATATGAGGGATCGGAGGTGAAAATTAAAGTGGGCGGGGTCCTCTCTGATAATTTCTGCTTAAGCAGAGGAACCAGGCAGGGGAATCTTCTTTCCCTTTTGTTATTTGCATTATGTTTAGAACAATTGGCAAAGAAAATAAGGGACTGAGAAATTCAAGGATATAATTGGTATGGTAGTCAAGAAAAGCTGTCTCTATGTACAGATAATATTATCTTATACCTGACAAAACCAGAAAGAGACATTACAGTATTGTGGAACATTTTGAGACAGTTTCAGATCTTTTTGGAATAATAAATTAATGAAGCTAAAACAAAGGCAAAAGCCCAAATTCTGTACTGACACATGAATTGGTTCAGCAATATCCATATTTATGGGGACATGATAAATGAAGTATTTAGGAGTATGGATTAAAATGTTTCTGGTATGGCAGCTAAGGATATGTGGCAAGAGACTAAGCAACAGATAATACAAAAACTGAGAAAATGGAAGCTTTGTTATATGGATATGGATAGTAAGATACAAGCAGTTAAAAAGTTTTTGGTCCCTTAAGTCTTTTACACAGGTCAGGCATATTTTTATCAACCAGAGGAGAAGTTGTGGATAGCAATTAATAAAGAGCTGAAGGACTTTATCTGGAGGGAAAGCTGGCAAGAGTCAAGTGGGATAAGCTGATTCTTCCAATAGAACAGGGCGAATTGGGATTAACCGAATTGAAGAAGTATTTCAGAGCTACACGGTTAAGGCTCACATACATAGCACAAGCAGAAAACTATAATTTAAAGTGGAAAGTGATGATGATGAAACAGGGGGAAGCTCAAGAAACAAGGAAAGATTGGGATTTTGAATGCAGGCCTTTAAGAAGAATAAAAATAATCATACAGAATATTATATCCATAAAGTAGCAAAAAGTATCCTAAGAACTAAACCAGCACGAGAATGGAGAAAGGAGATTTTGCCAATAGGGATGACTGCAATTAGGGATTCAGACAACAGGCAAGAGGGGATGGAATTTATTGGAGAAAACTGGCAAAGGAGCCAAGGTATTGTGAGCAAATAGCTAGAGACAGAAAGACGACTGAATGGGAAGACACTCAGAATTTATTTGGACTGCAGGTTAGAGATTGCCTTCCCTATCAAGGCTTGATATCAGAGTATTGGCAAAGAGAAAGAAATAGGGTGGATCCTAAATGAAAGACCAGCACTGGTAGACTTTTTAGTAGAATCTAGAACAGAATCTGCCATTAAAAATGGAATAATTAGTACAGCATATAAAATATTGCATGATAACTATAAGAAGCAATCTGACAAGGCTAGAATGGATTGGGAAGAGAGATTGGATAAGCAATTCACAAAGAAACAATGGAAGGATATATGTATGCCTCCCAAATATGCAACAAAATCTAGAAGATTTAGGATTTTTGCTTGGAAATGTTTACATAGATATTTTATACCCCAAGTAGACTCCAAAGAATTTTTACTCAGGTAGACAGCAAACACTGGAGATGTGATGGGGAAGAATGAGGTAATTGGGAACATATTTTCTGAGGGTGAGGTGAGTTGGCAGACCTTAAGGATTCCATGTGGGATGCACTGTCGGAGATGTTGGGTGGGCAGATTGGTGTGATGAGGGAGATGATTTTTCTGAGTTATGATACAGAATCAGAATTGCCTAGACATGGGAAGGCCTTGCTGTCTCTTATAATGGTGGCTTCCAAAAAAGCAATTACTAGAAAATGGAAATCAGAATCTAAACCAGCTATACTAGAAGTAGTGAATATAGTAACAGAGATAAAACAACTGGAAATGAGATCTTTAGAAAAGGGTAGGAGCAAACTACAAATAGGAATTGTGGGAACAATACATACAGGGGAGGAATGAGGTTTAAAAGAAGGCAGGACTTAATGAGCTATGCAATGTTTGACTGAAAATGATTGGGTAGATTATCAATGATGTACAATGTTTGCAACTGGGAGTGTTTTCAGATTGGTTTGTGATATAAAATAATTGCAACTAGGATCAGTGTGGTTTGTTTTCATTTATATAAATCTATTATTGCCTATGTCATAAGTGATGGTTTAATAAAGATGCTTCTTGTTTAAAAAAGGGCAGGTATTAAATAATTTATGTGATGTTGCTTAAGTTATATGATATACAGCAATATATATGAAGTATAATGTTTGTAAACATGAGCTTGTTAATACAGTTTGATTATTTTTATATAAATGCAAATTTGCCTATGTACAAGTGATAAGTCAATAATGGTGTTTTATTAAAAAAATCAGAACCTGTGTCATGTTTATTTTCTGTTTTAATAAAAATGCTCAAAAACACAGCCCCAGAACACCCCCATTAACTGTTAACTTAACAGAAACATACATAACTATAAATATCTTCAAATAATTAAGTTTAACCTGCCTAACAGGATCATTTGTGCCAAATAAATGGACAGCTGCTAACAAAGGCCCTAATTAAACTGAAACTGACGTTATGCATGCTAAGATACACATTGTTACCTGTGCTTTTACTTATTATTAATTGGTGTCTTTTTTTTTTTAATTTTTATCTCCCCATGTGAAAACTGCATACTTTCAGAAATCATTAGCCTTGAAGGAAGACATGTTCTGTCTTTTATTTCCCTATTATCAGCTTCCGTCCATGGAAAAGTAAGGAAAAAAAGAAGAAAAACATATTTTTAGTTGTAGTATTTCTAACTATAAAAAAACAGAAGCACTATTGAAAGAGATATGCTAATTCCACAATGGAAATGCTACCTACCTTCTGTAGCCCTAAATTCCTCCCTAAAACAGCTACGCAACGAACAACTTCGAGTGTAATATGTTGTTTCACTAATCTTTCACAATCAACAAAGCATCGCTGTAATATACTCAAATATACTGTCTCCCTATAAAATCCTGAGCTACACTGCTGCTAAATTCACTTGCCTACAAAATAATAAACTCAAACCACAACACACCCCTCATATCCAAAATTTTCTTAAGGACAACCATTTACTCCCTATGCTTCACTATTAAGCATACACTAGTTCTACAAAGTCCTAAATTTAGGGCCAGATTATAAAAGAGTTACTATCAGTGTAAGTAATTTACAGCAGTGTAAGGCCTAAGTGGTCTTTTGGAATCAGGGCCTTAATCTATTTATTTATGAGAAGTATTTTCAAAAATAACATGCTATCGGGAACACAACATCATCTGAAATCAGAAACTTGGAAAATCGCCCCACCTTTAGTCAAAACATTAAAACTTACCTAAACAGGAACAGACACATACAAATATTTCAAGAATGGGAATGAATGCCCTTCTGACCTGTCTACATACCAAAGCAGTTATTTCTATAATAAGTGTCCAGGTTTTTCTTAAAAGTATCTAAACTGGTACTTGCTTTAATGAAATTCTGTACTCTTTTCCATACATCAACTACTCCCTCAGAAAACCAGTCTGATTCCTATATAAATATAATCTTCTACATAGGTTGTCTGGTGATTCTCTACTACATTTTGATAACCTCAACCATTCCCAAGAGGTAGTTGTTTCTAAATGCCCTGTATACCTGAATAAGGTCTCCTCTTAAATGTCTATATGAGATACTGTACAAGTTCAGATATTTTAATCTTTTATAATAACTTAAAATTTTCACATACCTGGATGGCCTTGGTATATTTCTGCTGTACTCTTTCCAGTTTATTAATGTTTGTTTTTTTTGGCTAATTGAATCAATATACAGCTATACTTAAGCATTTAATCATCCAGATTAAAAGTGATTGAAATTTGCAATACTAGAAGAAGTTATAGTAACTTTAAGATGCACTTGTATTAATGTATCTAAATGATTACATTCATCTAGTGCTTACAACATATATGTATAGTCATTACTCATGGTTAATAATTGTCTATATTTTTGTTTTAATAACTGTATTTGTAATTATGTACTGCCAGTGTCTCATATGATAACTAAAAGGGGTCCCGGGACTAGCCCACTTATCCAGTGAACAACTGTAAATAATGATGTTGCTGATAAACAACAACAATGATAATAATTAAAGACCGGGCAAAAGCCGCACATCATCTTGACAGCTGTTAGTCCAGTCAGTTCCATAATCCTGTGGCAATGATACTAAAGGCAAAATCTGGTACTACCAACAACTATCATTTTTGATATATCATAAAAGGGGGATTAAGGTTTTTGGAAGCTAGAAGACGGCAAACATGATTCCACTTCAAATGTGCAGGAGCAATACAGGGTCTGAAAACTACTAAATTGTCAATCTGACTTCAGTAGTAAGTAAAAGTTATAGAATTATTCTAAAAAAAGGAATTCTGAAATGTCTGGAAACATGTGAGGCACTGTATTAGAGGCTACAACATACATTCACAGCATCAGATAAGTGGAATAATTAAATGGTTACAGCTAGTATGTGTATATATATATATATATATATATATATATATAATTCCTTGGCTCAAATATCATTAGGACGTTAATATATTTTGATCCAAAGGCACTGTTTTAAACAGAAATAATTTTAACAGATATTAATTACTTAATTACTAATCAAATTGTTAAAGGTCTTCATATTTCTTGTATGTACTTAAAGAAATAAAGAAAAACAGGTTTAACTATGGAAGGAACCAGAAAGGGGATATGGGTGTGGCTTTCTTGGACTTTATCAAGACATTTGGCACAACAGCATTCAAAATATAACTGATCTATTTAGAAAGATTTGAAGTCAGCACTGTAGTGCAAGCATCTGTAACCAGTGGCTAGGCCATCAGACACAAAGGACTGAAACAAACAGCGACCACTCAAATGAAAGAATGGTAATCAGGAAAAGAAGAAAAGGAAAGGCAAGAAAGGAAGGCACTTCAGAGAGTGATGAGGGTCACAGAGAAGGTAACGGGTACCAGTCTTCCATCAATAAGGAAGGCACTACAGAGAGTGATGAGGGTCACAGAGAAGGTAACGGGTACCAGTCTTCCATCAATAAGGAAGGCACTACAGAGAGTGATGAGGGTCACAGAGAAGGTAACGGGTACCAGTCTTCCATCAATAAGGAAGGCACTACAGAGAGTGATGAGGGTCACAGAGAAGGTAACGGGTACCAGTCTTCCATCAATAAGGAAGGCACTACAGAGAGTGATGAGGGTCACAGAGAAGGTAACGGGTACCAGTCTTCCATCAATAAGGAAGGCACTACAGAGAGTGGTGAGGGTCACAGAGAAGGTAACGGGTACCAGTCTTCCATCAATAAGGAAGGCACTACAGAGAGTGATGAGGGTCACAGAGAAGGTAACGGGTACCAGTCTTCCATCAATAAGGAAGGCACTACAGAGAGTGATGAGGGTCACAGAGAAGGTAACGGGTACCAGTCTTCCATCAATAAGGAAGGCACTACAGAGAGTGATGAGGGTCACAGAGAAGGTAACGGGTACCAGTCTTCCATCAATAAGGAAGGCACTACAGAGAGTGATGAGGGTCACAGAGAAGGTAACGGGTACCAGTCTTCCATCAATAAGGAAGGCACTACAGAGAGTGATGAGGGTCACAGAGAAGGTAACGGGTACCAGTCTTCCATCAATAAGGAAGGCACTACAGAGAGTGGCGAGAGTCACAGAGAAGGTAACGGGTACCAGTCTTCCATCAATAAGGAAGGCACTACAGAGAGTGATGAGGGTCACAGAGAAGGTAACGGGTACCAGTCTTCCATCAATAAGGAAGGCACTACAGAGAGTGATGAGGGTCACAGAGAAGGTAACGGGTACCAGTCTTCCATCAATAAGGAAGGCACTACAGAGAGTGGTGAGGGTCACAGAGAAGGTAACGGGTACCAGTCTTCCATCAATAAGGAAGGCACTACAGAGAGTGGTGAGGGTCACAGAGAAGGTAACGGGTACCAGTCTTCCATCAATAAGGAAGGCACTACAGAGAGTGATGAGGGTCACAGAGAAGGTAACGGGTACCAGTCTTCCATCAATAAGGAAGGCACTACAGAGAGTGATGAGGGTCACAGAGAAGGTAACGGGTACCAGTCTTCCATCAATAAGGAAGGCACTACAGAGAGTGATGAGGGTCACAGAGAAGGTAACGGGTACCAGTCTTCCATCAATAAGGAAGGCACTACAGAGAGTGATGAGGGTCACAGAGAAGGTAACGGGTACCAGTCTTCCATCAATAAGGAAGGCACTACAGAGAGTGATGAGGGTCACAGAGAAGGTAACGGGTACCAGTCTTCCATCAATAAGGAAGGCACTACAGAGAGTGATGAGGGTCACAGAGAAGGTAACGGGTACCAGTCTTCCATCAATAAGGAAGGCACTACAGAGAGTGGTGAGGGACACAGAGAAGGTAACGGGTACCAGTCTTCCATCAATAAGGAAGGCACTACAGAGAGTGATGAGGGTCACAGAGAAGGTAACGGTACCAGTCTTCCATCAATAAGGAAGGCACTACAGAGAGTGATGAGGGTCACAGAGAAGGTAACGGGTACCAGTCTTCCATCAATAAGGAAGGCACTACAGAGAGTGATGAGGGTCACAGAGAAGGTAACGGGTACCAGTCTTCCATCAATAAGGAAGGCACTACAGAGAGTGATGAGGGTCACAGAGAAGGTAACGGGTACCAGTCTTCCATCAATAAGGAAGGCACTTCAGAGAGTGATGAGGGTCACAGAGAAGGTAACGGGTACCAGTCTTCCATCAATAAGGAAGGCACTACAGAGAGTGATGAGGGTCACAGAGAAGGTAACGGGTACCAGTCTTCCATCAATAAGGAAGGCACTTCAGAGAGTGATGAGGGTCACAGAGAAGGTAACGGGTACCAGTCTTCCATCAATACAACAACTTTACTCAGCAAGAAGCAGCAGAAGGGCCACCAAAATAATACAAGACACCACACATCCAGAGCACAGACTGTTTAAGCATTTGGCACTGGGTAGAAGATATTGCAGCATCCACTGCAAGACTACCAGATTCAACAACAGTTTCTACCCAACAGTGGTCAGACTTCTGAACTCGGGCATAAGTCTCAGAGAACTGGACATTAACTAAGTCAGTTCTTTCTTTTTTTTCACAAATACCTATAGTCTGTTGTACAATATATACCACAAAAATTCCAAGTAAGTGCAATATTTATTTATATTATCCCTATCAAGCACAATATTACACAAACAACTTAGGCAATGTGCAATCTGTAATGTGCCATTTATTTAAATGGGGCAGTTATTATAACTTAGGGGAGGGTATACTTATTCTGTATTCAAGTGTTGGAATTTTTCCTGCCCTTTTGTACGGGTACTGGGAATAGTTTATGTTGTTTTACTTTCTGTTTGAAATTTCAAGAAGGAGCTGATGCAGAAAATTTACTTTAGGCTACACATGTGTGGTCCCAAATGACAATAAAGTTTACTTTAAATCTTTGAAAAAAAGGAGGAGTCACACTGACTACTTCTTGGACTGGTTCTTTTCAAGATTCACTAAGTGACATTACATTACAGACAGTCTGAAAGAGAAGTAGGAATATAGAGGTTATAAAAATATGCAAAAGATCTGATACATAGGAAGCTACAGAAAGGATGGAAAGTGGACTCGACAAGTAGGAAGGAATTGTCTAGAATACAGCAGTTCAAATACACTGTAAAATAATATCCCTAGGGAGAAATTACCCAAAGGAATGTCAGATGGCTAGGAAGCAGCAGCAACTGCAAACACAGATGGGAATGTAGGAGTAGCTACATCAGATCATTTAAGAGGAAGAGATGTGACAAGGCAGTTTGTGCAGATGTTACAGGGCTAGTGGGATACTAGGTGCACAAAAATAGATATCACCAGTAGAAAACAAAATAAAATGTTTTTTTCTTTTATAACCTTAGACATTGGCTATGTAGAACAATGTGTGCAGTTCTGAAGACCACGTTTTTGCAAGGACAGTGTGTTCACCTCTGAATAACACATTTTTGCAAGGACATTGACAAGACAGAGGTAGTTCAAAGGAATATAATAAAAATGAAACACTGTTTTCATGAGTATCTAGAAAAAAACAGTGAGAGAGAAAGAGACGCACACACTCTTTCAGAATATACTACGTACATTCTTCTAAAATAAAAATAAGGAAGGTGTAAGACAGAAACATGTACATATCTCAATATTCTCAAAAAGGCTTTTCTGTGTGCCACTTTCTGAAAGAGGAGAGACATGATAGACCAAGCAGACACAATTTCAGGATGCAAGATAAATGTCTCTGTGTTGGTAGAAGGAAATATTTTTCACCAAAAGAATGGTGGGTGATTGAGATGACCTTATATAGGTAGCAGACAATAATTAGTTCTATGAAGAGGTGGTTAAAAAACAAACTGGTGGCTAACAGAATATACAGGTTATCAGATGGAAAACTGCAGACAGGGCAGGCCAGGCAGCCCTTGTCTATAAAAAAATGATGTTTCTATATTTTAATAAAGACAAATTACCTATACAACTAAAGGAATCAGAACACTCAGGTCACAGTCATAAATGTTATTGCTGCATATTTGTATGACTTAGGCAGAATTATGCCATGAATGCGTGCTTTTTGATGTTTAAAAATGTGATTCAATGTTTCAAACCATGCTACATTTGTTAAGAAAATCATCTTTATTAAATACACAAAGTTTACTATATAATCATTGTTCTTTAATTAGCCCAATTTATCAATTTACAACAAAATATAAAATGATATAGTTTGCATTAAAAGAGGAAACCTTTTATATGTACATATTTCTTAATACAATTTCAGTATATTCCTAAACAAACAGTGCTATCTATACACTCATTTTTTTATTTTATTTTATTTATATTTGTTTACCAAGGTAGTGCACCAGTCTCAACAGACCACTTGCAGGAACAGTCTAGGTGAATGGGATCATATAGGAAATGAACAAAACATATTTACAGTCAGTTACAAGGATGTAATAAAAAAAAAAACATTTACAGATGCAGGCATATGCTGCAATGATTCGTTCAAGAAGCAGAATCATTCACACCAATAACTGCATTTTTCCAGTTAAGTTCTCGTCATCTAAGGAAAGTATACATTTTCAATGGAACATATAGAACTGGAAAGTTATAGCACCGTGCTGCTTTAACAACCCTAAAACCAGGTGCTTAAACCATGGATGGAATGAAAATGAGCCTTGTCTACATCCAAGGTACTGAACAAAGAACGTCTTGCTGACCTCCAGTAATTGTACGACGGTGCATACTTAAGGTGGGGGACATTAAAGACAATATCCTAGTTAAACATCTAGCTGCAGAAGTCTGTCTAATGAGGCTTATCTGAAAAACAGTGAAATGTTTAGACTAGGTGGGTCAAGCAGTCTATGTGTAGTCAAAGTTTATTTTTCTGTGGTAAGTTCCACCTAGTATCCTATTAATTAACCCAGGGAAGTCCAAGTAACATTTAAGCACAGAGGTTAAATGATGTGAACTACAAGCTTCATGAGCTTCTTGTGTTATGTCTGGAGAGGTCAGTCTTGAAGAGTATAGATGTACATATGAAATAGCCAACAAATTATAGCTAAAAGCACTCAACACTGAGTGCTCTCTATGTCATAGATGGGTTCCTTGATTACACATCAAATTTTCAGTCCAAAGTAGCAAATACCTAGGGAGAGAAAGATAATAAAGTGTGCTGAGGCCAAGCAAAAGTTTGGACAAATGGTTGGAGATTGCCTTCACCATCAGAGATTGATAGAGTACAGACAAAGAGAAAGAGACACGATAGTGTTAAGCGAAAGAACAGCTAAGGTTGAGTTTTACTCCCAAACATGCAACAAAGTCTAGATTTTGGATTTTTGGAAGGAAGTGTTTACACAGGTATTTTATACCCCAAGCAGCCTTCACAGAATTTTTTCCTCAGGCAGAGTGTAAATGCTGGAGATGGGATAGGAAAGAGAGATGTAATCGGGAACAATTTTTTTTAAGAATGTAAAGTTAACAGAACTGAAAATTTCCCTACAGGGTACTTATTCAGAAATGTTAGGACAGCAAATTATTGTAACTAAGGGAATGATTGTTTTGAGCTGGGATATAGTAATGCTACACTATGTCTAGGCAATTCAATTTCTAAATGAAGTCAATTACTAGAGAATGGAAATCAAAATGTAAACTCTAAACCAACCAGAACTAAAATATCAAATGTTGTAAATGAGATAAAACTGGAAGGAGGAGCTTTAGAAACACGAACTACACAGAAATGAATGGATTGTGGGAACAATGGACCAGAACTAAAATATCAAATGTGTAAATGAGATAAAACTGGAAGGAGAGCTTTAGAAACACGAACTACACAGAAATGAATGAATTGTGGGAACAATGGACCAGAACTAAAATATCAAATGTGTAAATGAGATAAAACTGGAAGGAGGAGCTTTAGAAACACGAACTACACAGAAATGAATGGATTGTGGGAACAATGGACCAGAACTAAAATATCAAATGTTTTAAATGAGATAAAACTGGAAGGAGGAGCTTTAGAAACACGAACTACATAGAAATGAATGGATTGTGGGAACAATGGACCAGAACTAAAATATCAAATGTTGTAAATCAGATAAAACTGGAAGGAGGAGCTTTAGAAACATGAACTACATAGAAATGAATGGATTGTGGGAACAATGGACCAGAACTAAAATATCAAATGTGTAAATGAGATAAAACTGGAAGGAGGAGTTTTAGAAACACAAACTACACAGAAATGAATGGATTGTGGGAACAATGGACCAGAACTAAAATATCAAATGTTGTAAATGAGATAAAACTGGAAGGAGGAGCTTTAGAAACACGAACTACACAGAAATTAATGGATTGTGGAAACAATGGACCAGAACTAAAATATCAAATGTGTAAATCAGATAAAACTGGAAGGAGGAAATTTAGAAACACGAACTACATAGAAATGAATGGATTGTGGGAACAATGGACCAGAACTAAAATATCAAATGTTGTAAATGAGATAAAACTGGAAGGAGGAGCTTTTGAAACATGAACTACATAGAAATGAATGGATTGTGGGAACAATGGACCAGAACTAAAATACCAAATGTTGTAAATGAGATAAAACTGGAAGGAGGAGCTTTTGAAACACGAACTACATAGAAATGAATGGATTGTGGGAACAATGGACCAGAACTAAAATATCAAATGTTGTAAATCAGATAAAACTGGAAGGAGGAGCTTTAGAAACACGAACTACATAGAAATGAATGGATTGTGGGAACAATGGACCAGAACTAAAATATCAAATGTTGTAAATCAGATAAAACTGGAAGGTGGAGCTTTAGAAACATGAACTACATAGAAATGAATGGATTGTGGGAACAATGGACCAGAACTAAAATATCAAATGTGTAAATCAGATAAAACTGGAAGGAGGAGCTTTAGAAACACGAACTACACAGAAATGAATGGATTGTGGGAACAATGGACCAGAACTAAAATATCAAATGTTGTAAATGAGATAAAACTGGAAGGAGGAGCTTTAGAAACACGAACTACACAGAAATGAATGGATTGTGGGAACAATGGACCAGAACTAAAATATCAAATGTGTAAATGAGATAAAACTGGAAGGAGGAGCTTTAGAAACACGAACTACACAGAAATGAATGGATTGTGGGAACAATGGACCAGAACTAAAATATCAAATGTTGTAAATGAGATAAAACTGGAAGGAGGAGCTTTAGAAACATGAACTACACAGAAATGAATGGATTGTGGGAACAATGGACCAGAACTAAAATATCAAATGTGTAAATCAGATAAAAACTGGAAGGAGGAGCTTTAGAAACACGAACTACATAGAAATGAATGGATTGTGGGAACAATGGACCAGAACTAAAATATCAAATGTTGTAAATGAGATAAAACTGGAAGGAGGAGCTTTTGAAACACGAACTACATAGAAATGAATGGATTGTGGGAACAATGGACCAGAACTAAAATATCAAATGTTGGAAATGAGATAAAACTGGAAAGAGGAGCTTTAGAAACATGAGCTACACAGAAATGAATGGATTGTGGGAACAATGGACCAGAACTAAAATATCAAATGTGTAAATCAGATAAAACTGGAAGGAGGAGTTTTAGAAACATGAACTACATAGAAATGAATGGATTGTGGGAACAATGGACCAGAACTAAAATATCAAATGTTGTAAATGAGATAAAACTGGAAGGAAGAGCTTTTGAAACATGAACTACACAGAAATGAATGGATTGTGGGAACAATGGACCAGAACTAAAATATGAAATGTGTAAATCAGATAAAACTGGAAGGAGGAGCTTTAGAAACACGAACTACACAGAAATTAATGGATTGTGGGAATAATGGACCAGAACTAAAATATCAAATGTGTAAATCAGATAAAACTGGAAGGAGGAGCTTTAGAAACACGAACTACACAGAAATTAATGGATTGTGGGAACAATGGACCAGAACTAAAATATCAAATGTGTAAATGAGATAAAACTGGAAGGAGGAGCTTTAGAAACACGAACTACACAGAAATGAATGGATTGTGGGAACAATGGACCAGAACTAAAATATCAAATGTTGTAAAAGCGATAAAACTGGAAGGAGGAGCTTTTGAAACATGAACTACATAGAAATGAATGGATTGTGGGAACAATGGACCAGAACTAAAATATCAAATGTTGTAAATGAGATAAAACTGGAAGGAGGAGCTTTAGAAACATGAACTACACAGAAATGAATGGATTGTGGGAACAATGGACCAGAACTAAAATATCAAATGTGTAAATCAGATAAAACTGGAAGGAGGAGTTTTAGAAACACAAACTACATAGAAATGAATGGATTGTGGGAACAATGGACCAGAACTAAAATATCAAATGTTGTAAATGAGATAAAACTGGAAGGAGGAGCTTTAGAAACATGAACTACACAGAAATAAATGGATTGTGGGAACAATGGACCAGAACTAAAATATCAAATGTGTAAATGAGATAAAACTGGAAGGAGGAGCTTTAGAAACATGAACTACATAGAAATAAATGGATTGTGGGAACAATGGACCAGAACTAAAATATCAAATGTGTAAATGAGATAAAACTGGAAGGAGGAGCTTTAGAAACACGAACTACATAGAAATGAATGGATTGTGGGAACAATGGACCAGAACTAAAATATCAAATGTTGTAAATGAGATAAAACTGGAAGGAGGAGCTTTAGAAACACGAACTACACAGAAATGAATGGATTGTGGGAACAATGGACCAGAATTAAAATATCAAATGTTGTAAATGAGATAAAACTGGAAGGAGGAGCTTTTGAAACACGAACTACATAGAAATGAATGGATTGTGGGAACAATGGACCAGAACTAAAATATCAAATGTTGTAAATGAGATAAAACTGGAAGGAGGAGCTTTAGAAACACGAACTACATAGAAATGAATGGATTGTGGGAACAATGGACCAGAACTAAAATATCAAATGTGTAAATCAGATAAAACTGGAAGGAGGAGCTTTAGAAACACGAACTACATAGAAATGAATGGATTATGGGAACAATGGATGGACAATCATAAAGACACTCCACATCTAGTCTCTCAAGCCCCCATTGAAAGGGGTCACAATTAGGTATAAATTAGTAATGTCAATGGGTACCTACAATCTGATAATCTTGTGGCCAGGTCTCTAATGGTACTCTGGATCAATAACCTAGTACTAATTTATAAAGCTATGAATCTGTGACTCTAATGACTTCTTCTACTGTCCTTCTTACTCACCTCTTTGTGCTTTTTTGGTACTGTCCAGTTTTGAAGTTTTGAAGGATTAAAAGCAGAATCATACTGTTAAAAAGAAAACAAAATAAGCCAGCATTATTATTTGCTTTGTTCCCAAATGGTTTTGTTTGTGGTTGCACTTTTTCTGACAGAGTGCAGTTCTATGCAATTACGAATATCAAACTTACAGCATCTTCTGTGTCTACAGTGATGGACTGAAAAATGGGAAAATAAGCTACCTCAGTGATGACAACATTAATATATTTATTCACTTACTTTTGTTACAACTCTTGTCGACATCTCGCCTTCAAAAAACACAAAGACACTGGAACACCGATGTGATGCATTATCTTTTATTGGACCAACATGGGTTTTGCAAAATTTGCGTTAACCTAATAAAAGGTATTACATCACGTCTGTGTACAGGTGTCTTTGTATGTTCTGTTAGTGGACCAACATGACATTTATTACTTTTGTTCTGCTGTGCCATCAGTCATTTCCATAAATCACCTTTTGTGAATGAGTGGATATACTGCAAATTAAGCAAAAGGCTCCCTGACAAATATTCGGTTCATTTGTGATCACCTCACAAAAATTTACAATCAGCTTCAGGAGTAAAGAAAATTACAGGAAAAACCCACCTGCACCCCCAATGTGGTGGAGGGACTGCACCCCCCCCCCTTCTACTTATATACACCAATTTCAATATTGCACCGTCATGGGGGATTTCCCAGTATGCTGGCAATTCATCCATTAGGGGAAAAGTTGGACAACTGCACACTAGTGATCACACAAACCAGTGTGGATCACTAGTGTTTCAAAAACATGCTTGGCTTTCAAGTAAAAACATAACTTCAAGTAGTAACAAAAAGAAGGTTATAAGATGTTAACTAGTACTGTGAATGACCAATGCTGATTGCTATATTCATTTCCTTGTAAACTACGCTATCAATCAAACTTAGCATGTCTTTGTCCACAGCACTTAGACAAGAAATGTCTTGCATTTCTCAGTTTTCTTTCAAAGTTGATGTGGACAGAAAACCATATGACAGTCTCTGAAAATCTATCTCTGTGGCCTCATCTGTTTATTCTGAACTCAGACTTATGTTACAGATTTACTTTACTTCCCCTTTCACCACAACCTGTTTAGGCTCTTAGAGGTGTGTGGAAGTAATGTGATAAGTAATTTGTCATGCCGCCCAGGCCCTAGCCTGCAGTTAGAACAGTATCATGAAGTATTTAAAAATGCACTACACTTCATAGATACGTTTTTCACATGTTGATGTTGCACAAGCTGAAATTAAATTGTCTTGCCCTCTTGTTTTTCATTCAGATCAGAATATGTAATGTTAGCAAGGCCTTAGAGAAAGAATTTATTCTTAATCATGCTGTTTGTGGTAGTTTTTCTAGTATCTATGTTCAACGTTTGCCCATTTTACTTGCATCATTTTTTGCCTCACAGCTGTTGCACAGCTCAGACTCAACTTTACAGTAATATAACTATCCTCAATATTTTTCAACACAAACCTTTCTCCTAATAATTTCCATCTGTCCATCTTACAGATTTACAATTTCCTGGCAACATGACTCCCTTTGTCCTGTTGTACTCATTCATGACAGAGCTGCCTTGTCATTTGTCTCCCTACAGCTACCCACCAAATGTCTAGAACTCTGAAGGTGGCCACATAAGACCAGCCCTAGACTATATAGCAACAGATGTACCTTTCTCTATAGACTGAGTAGCAGTAGCCATGCACTGAAGCTCTCTGGTCTGGGGTGATGTTATAACTGTTGGCTGCATGTATAGTGTAAGCTGTGCACAGCATCCTCACAGGTCTGAACCATGTTTAGAAGCAAAAATTTGCAATGTTTAGCTTGTTTGTCACATAAAGAAACAATAAAAATATCACAGTAGATCTTCCACACATGCATACAGGAATCCGTACTGCTGGTGAACCAGTCCAGATTAGGAAGACAGCATCAGACTACAGAGATCCCAGAAGTCTATGCAGTTACAACTGCATAGACTGGAAGGGGATCAGACTGGAACGTCTGCAGGCTGAGTAGCTTGATCGTACTCGTGTGAAGTATTGTACTGGATAGCTTGCTCTCGTGGGGCTGGGGCATTGAAATTCAGAATGACTTGTACTGGATAGCAGCTTGAAAGTGGGACTTTGAAATTCAGAATGAATTACACTTGCAGGGCTGGGACTTTGAAGGAATTAAATCAGGTACTGGTGTGTGTGTGTGAGTGAAATGCCCCAGTGAAATATACCTGGTGGCTAGAGAATACCTCAGGCGCAAACCCTGTACCTTGGGTGCAGGTACCAAGAACTTAAATTCCCTACCACCACCACTTGTGAAAACTATCCAGATTTTTGCCTCATATTTTTGTTCTGTTCTGACTGCGGTGGTGGTGCTGCGGTAGCGTTGTCACCTCACAGTACGACGTTGTCCTGTTAGATTCTCAGCTAGAGCATCTTCTGTGTGGAGACATGCATGAATGGGCGTACCTTCATTGAAGGTTGTGCATCAGAGCTGGCAACTCGGCACATAAAAATCTACTGCCAATCATTAGCGGACCGGAGTTCCGCTGTGGCGACCCCTAACCGGGAAAAGCCAAAAGACACAACAACATTTTTGTTCTGTTCTCTGTTCCTCATAAAATCTGTGGTTTTCTGAATTTTTAATTCACTAAATAATGACAGGCATTTGAATTTCAGACTTCATATTCTTCAGAAAGTACATGGTAATACAAAACCTTTTATTCTAGCAATTTTCTGTTTATAGGATTAATATTTGAAAGGTGTCCCTGTCTTTGGGGCTGTATTCCCACATTATTGGCTTTGTCCAGGTTTTTTGTGCTAAGAGGTTGAGAGCTATGGTGAGAACTGAATTCACTAAATGATAGCCATTTAAGTTTCTGTCTACCTGTCTTTCAAGAAATAGCTGATTTTTCATAGTGGTATGTTGCTCTGACTGTAGTGCACAGGGTCCTAGGTTCAAGACTTGGCAGTGAAATACATGGTGGTAACAGAGCATTTTATTCTAGCAACTTTCTAAGATTATTCAAGCAATATTTAAAATGTGTTCATAGTTTTGGGGCTTTTGTCCCTCCCCCAATACATTTTGGCTTTTTCCAGATTTCTTGTGCTGCAAAGTTGAGAGATACAGTTGAGTGTCGAGTGGATTTTACAAGGAGCTGAGAGTTTCAGGGAAAGAGAAGTTTAGTGCTGCTTATGCTGAGTCTGCTTGCATTGTTAATAGTACAACAGGTAGTGTACTTGCTTTTAATGCAGAAGGCTGTGAGTTCTACTCCCACAGTATATAGATGCATTGTACTGTGTTGTACTTTTAAAGGGGGTGGATGCTGTAGTCCTGAGAATGTCCTTTTTGGCAGAGATACCTAGTAACTATGAAACTGTTATCAGTTTGCCATCCATTCCCTATTGCAATATTACTAGCTTATCATTTTTAATGTAACATTGGCAATTTATTCTTCAAGAGCAACAGGCACTTTATTTGTAGAAGAAACAATAAAATATAAAGTTGTTTGCTAGCAGCAACCTCTTTATTAGTTACAGATCTCTTTAATGTGAAATTATTTAGATGACTTTTACTTCTGCGGGGATTGTGCATAGTTACTGATACTAGTGGACTGTAGAAGTTTGAGTAGACTTTCATTGTGGAAATTTTCTGAATTGGGCAGTTTTGTCATTATTGGTGCATGCATTTTGTTTCATTGTTTACTGGAAAAATGTTCAAAACAATAAATTTAAAACACCCTCTAACAACTGTACTGTATTACACAAATAATATAATTTAATACTATCAGGTGGGTGTATCAAAGAACACATGTATATTTCCTGTGCAAGGGGCCTGTGATTTGAAAACACCCCAAAGTTAATCTTTATCTGTCACTGGCCAGATGTATTTTCTTTGAATGTGGGTTTCAATGCTGTTTCAATGAATGTGAGTTTCAAGGGCAGATAAAGTTTAATGCTAAGTCTATTTTCATTGTGAGACTGCACTGCTTTGCTTAGCAGATGGGTATTAGTGTTTGTGCTGTAAAATGCAAAATATTTTTTTAAATGAAATCCAAATCATCATAGAAGTAAAGCAGTATGCACATTACAGTGTTTATGGTAAATGGGGTGAAATAGCTAAGTAATGGGACATTGGAATGGCTGCAGGAGGGAGGCCCCATTCATCCATGATTTTGTGAGGGGAGAAGGGCAGAAAACTCAAAGACAGCCCCGGCTGAACTATACCTCCCAACTGTCCAGATTTTTGCAGAATGAATAGATTTTTGCTTCTTATTTTTGGTTTGTTCCTGATAAAATTTGTGGTTTTCTGGCAAATCATTTGGGAATGAAGTCACTAAATAATTGAGTTTCAGACTTCATATCCTTCAGAAAAATGTATGCTAAAGCAAGACCTGTTATTCTGTCAATTAAGTTTATACAAGAGCAATTTTTAGTACTGTTTGCATGTTCCTCCAATATATTTGGCCTCGTCCAGGTATCCTGCATTAAGAGGTTGAGAGGTACGTGCAACTAAATTGATTTATAGAATTAGGTATATCCAAACCTCTCAATTGCCCCTGATTTTGGCTCAAAATGTTGCTCTCCCCGTAATAATCCCTCCGCAAAATGGCAAATTTGGAAGAAAATGTGGAGGGTTTACAATTAATAAATAATTGCAATGATCAGGGTTATACGTTACTTTTAATTTCAGAAATGCATGTAGATTCTCTCATTTTGTCAGCTGCTCAAGTTAACAGTACTAATATTAAAAAAGTGTCCCTTCTTTGACAGGTTCCCAGCTGTATTGTGTGGCTATTTTATATTTTTGCATCACATTTTTGGTCCCTTTTACTTAAAATTGTGTTTTTTTGACAAATTAGTGGCAAATCATTAAAGATTGAAGTTAGAAAATAATGACAGACATTTGAGTTTCAGATTTCATATCCTTCAGAAAATTCATACTAATGCAAGACCTACAATTCTATTATCTTTCTAAGTTTATAAGAGCAATATTTAAAAATTGTCCTTATTTTTGGGCCTTTGTCCCACTTCTATTTATGGCTTTGTCCAGATTTCTTGCTCTGAGGTTGAGAGGTATGACAAATGTGTCAGAACCATCACTGTCAGCCAGAGACTTTTCAAATTGTGACATACTTGTTGTACCCCACTACCCTATGTAGTGACTTTGGATGTGTCTAAGCAAGGCAAGGAGCAGTTATGCAGTGTAAGTGTGCAGAGTATCCCCCCATCCAAAGTAGACACAAGTACTACAGTGGCTTTTCATCTGTACTTGGTTTTGCAGAATGTTCTGGCTTTCTGTCATATTTTTATACTGTTTGATTTATGCTTCTTCTTATTCAGAAAATGCATGCCATTGCAGTGCCTGTTGCTCTTTGTTTAAGTAGCAATGCTTTAATGACCATGAGGTAAGCTTGTCTGAGATTGTAAGATGCAAGTAAGCTTTAATAAGCATACTGTTAAAGAATTACCAACAATTGAAAGTCTTTTTGTTGCTGCCATGCAGAGAATATTTACATAACTAGACAGCATATAAGCCTTAGGTATTGAAATGCATATGACAGTATTTGTAATAAACACGGAATTACAGTATTTTCAGAAGCTCATTAAATTTATTGGAGACTTGCAGTCATCTTTGCAGGCTTTACTCGTAAACTTAACAGAATGTTTTCTATCATGTGTGGTCCATAACCTGTGCAGTAATTCTTTAAGCAATGTATCTTGAGCTAGTTTTCTTTTCATTTTTTACTTTGATCATGTTTTCCCCATGAAACAAGTAGATAATTGTTGTCAGGCAGCAGGTCCTTTTTGGATAAGAAACATTTTTACAAGTGGGGGCATCACAGAGATTGCTACTTTCAGCATGTTACTCGGTACTTTAATAAAGTTGAATATAAATTATAATTAGAACTGCAGTGCAAGGAGAAGCAGTTTGAGTTAAATGCTGCTTGTTTTTCTTATACTTGATTTTGACTGGCATTCCAGTACTGTATTTAAAAAATAATTTACTTTTTCATGCCTCACAACCTTTTTGTTTCCATCTAGATATTAAGTAAGATGTCATGTAGCCAATGCATTGAATATTTTTTTTCTTCTACACTTCATTTAATCTTGATTGGACTCTCATAATGATGGTTTTGCACCCAGGGCAGTGTATTTAATTAAAGTCCCATTTTTTTGTGGTTTTTAACAGAGCCCCACCCCTTTCTAGTTGGCCCCACCCATTCATCTGTCTCCTGAAGCTCCCCTTTGATTTGAAGTCACCAGCCACCATTGCGTAAGGACAATGACAGCTGGGAAATCACGATCATCATCCACATAATCAGCACTATCTAGGAGGTTTTTCATACTTGCTAACTCCTCCCCACTCTCTTAACTCTAGCAAGCACTCCACTGATGGTGGGTTCCTCAGTACTGGCCTAGTGCATCATTACTTACACATGCGGGTACATACAAACACATATATAAAATTAATATCTAGTCACTTTGGCAGTTTATGCAGTTTTACATAGCCTTTACACTGATGCTTTTCCTTCTAGCATCTATCAGATGATGGTTCTACAGTGGCCTAAACTCCCCTCCTCCATAATGAGCAAGCAGAACTTTACACACTACTCCCAATTCCCTCCCACAGTTGGCTTCTCTAGCATTTACACTCACTAGTCAAACCTGGATTACCCAGGCTGTGATCAGGATTTTCTCTCTCAATGAATAGGAACCAGATGGATAAAACTTATCTTTATTTATAGTGCTTTTCATTTAGTCCTTAATAATGAGGTCTGGGCATCGACTGTTGGTAAAAGTTTCTTATCTGTCATTTTATTAAATATGTTCCCTTTCTGGCACACCACTGAAATCTGACTAGTTCTAAAAGAAGACAGCACATTCTTATGTAACTTACAGAACTAGTCTCATGCTGTCCAGTGACCACCTGTTACTCAAACAGCATAATGGAGTGTGTGAGAAATGTACATATGTGTGACTGGTGGTGAAAATCTCACACACAGACAACACCAATACCAGAGTTGCCAGCAGTTCACCCCAAAACACACTTTCTCACAGCCCACATAAAACATATAAAATATCATATGCAGAGGTTCTAAAGAGTAACTTACCCAAACCACAAAGATCTCTGAAACACGACAAAAGCATTAAGCACCCTGAGAAACACTCCAACTCTGCAGAGCTTACAACCTCAAGTAGCACTAGGGGTCCCAATGTCATGGATATTACGTCCATAAAGCAGGCACCTACTCAATCAAATATTTTAGTCACTGGTGACTCCATTGTAAGCTACACTGATGCATCGCTCAACAGGCTGATAAGGAAAGGGTGACAGCTGCTTGTCTGGTATTAGGATTCATCAGATCACGCATGCACTCATGTCCTTGAACAGCAAGTGCCATTATGACTCTGTCATAGTTCGTGCCAGTGTTGATAACTTCAGGTGCCGCTCCCTGGATTAAATGGACAGAAACATGATGAAGTTGTTGGACTACGTGTGCCCAAGGTAGGTATGAGCTCCGTACTGAGCTGCATCCTACTGTCACCAATGATGATAACAAATAATTAATTTCAGGAACTGGCTTAGCCTTTGGTGTTATTAAAAGGGGGTACAATATTTGTCAGCCTGAGAGGATATGATTGATAGGCTATGCTGCTTCGCCAGGGATGATCTGTACATGTCCCCTCTAGTCTTTCGAGTAATGGCTAAAACATTGTTCACCCCCATATTGCCTTTTCCAGGCAACGTTAACCAGATAAACCTTCCAACATAACAAACAAGCAAAGGAAAATATAAAGGTGCTACTGATCAATGCTAGGAGCCTCAACTTGAAACTCCAGTTCCTGCAAGCCCTCCTTGTCTTGGAGGATATAGACGTCTGTGTAGTGACTGAGATGTGGTTTAAATTGGCGGATAATACTCTGGATGGGCAGAGCTATAATGCCATCCACACCTTTAGATCAGCTACTATGCAGGAAGGAAAAAAATGTGGAAGTGTCTCAATCTTCACTCAGAAGAGCCTCACATCAAGGCTGGTAAAGTAACATGATGCCCTAAAGCTTCTTCATATTCCAACTTACTATCAGCAAAGACCCTTACCATATTCTAGCTAACTAGTACAGAGCACCCTCTGTGACCCAGGAATACCATAGCCTACTTATATGAACTAAAGTCACTCAACATTAAATCTAATATCATCTTGCTGGGTGACTTCAACTACCCAGCTATACACTGGGAAAAATATACCACCACTAGTGTGCAGGTCCTAAGATTTCAGTGTACCCACTAGGGAAAACAACGTCCTTGACCTTGTCTTCACAAATATGGGGGAATTGTACTCCAGCCCTTGTGCAACATCCTCACACATCAGGTCCAACCATGAAGCTGTCTCCTTTTAAATAAAATTAAAACCTGGGATCCCTGCTGTCTTTAGAACTTTTAGAAATTTCTCCAAGAACTTCCTACTTTCAAGGGATATCATGACAAGTTTCAAAACCCCACAAATCCAGATCTACTGATTATTCGGAAACATAATCATCAAGTAAACAACTGCACACTGAAACAGCTGTACCATGCAGCACAAGTACTGGGCAAGCCCTAAAAACGAACCTCCTTAGTGGAGCTCATAATATCAATACACTTTATAACAAAAGGAAAAAAAGTGTGGCCATAAATAAGAAATGTTACACCCAGTACATAAGAAATCCTATCACTAAATAAAATAAACAACTCAAGAGTCTAATTAAAACCACCATGGTCAAAGACAACTACAAGACCTTCTTCAGCTCTTCTTCTGTAATATGAAAAGTGCTATGCAGCAGTGAGCTGAGCTGATTGTAAACACCACTACCTATACTGAAGTTGAAGATACAGCAAACCTGCTGGCTGATAAACGTAGCTCCAGTTGTACCCCCCAACCCTGAATATCTCCCAAAAAATATCAGAAACCAATATACCCCAGGAATCACACATGACCAAGTCCTGGGAGCTCTCTCAAAAGCTTAAAATACTGCATCTATGGGTCCAGACTATATCCCTGGATGCATGCTGAATAGTGGGAAGTGTGACTTTATCCATGCCCTAACAACAATGTTCAACCTCTGCCCCCATATGGGCTTTGTACCAAGCAAACAGAACACAGCAACAATCATACTCTTGCACAAGGGAGGGCCATCCAATAACCCATAAGTCTGACTGCACTCATATGTAAAGTCAAGGAAAACTTACCATGGAATTAATCAGTAAGGATATAGGGAACCTCCAAATGCTGGACCAATCCCAGTTTGATTTCATCAATCATGCTTGCTTAACCTAGAGGACTTAAGCAAAGGCAAGTCAGCAAACACCACCTACCTAGACCAGGCCAAAACTTTTGACAAAATACCCCAACTCATGCATTGCAGAATATCTTACTAAATTAGGAATAAAGCCTTATGTCACCTGCTGGATTGCCAAATGGCTCACTGATAGGACATAGGAAGTGAAGATGGAGGAGGCTCCCGCCACAAAATCGGTGAGCATGTATATTTCCCCAACACCCGTGAGTCGTTGGCCAGCAATATGCAACTGTTCCACCAAATAGCAGAATACCCTGAGGTAGTGGGTGCTATAGATTGCACGCACATACACATCAAAGCGCCACCTGATGAGCGGGGCAGGGTCTACATCAACTGCAAGGGCTTCCTCTCCATCAACTGCCAGATCGTGTGCGATGCCCAGGGCATAATAATGAATGTGTGTGCTGGCTGCCCTGGAAGCTATCACAATTCCCACATCTGGCATCTGACTCAGCTGTACCAGAGATTTGCCAGTGGGGACATCCCTCACGGTCACCTAGTGGGGGATGCTGGATATGCACTGGAGCCATGGCTGATGACACCCATCAGAAATGCACACACACCCAAACAAGAACTCCATAATGAGGGACACGCACAGACCAGAATTATAGTAGAGCATGTGTTTGGTATGCTCAGGTCATGGTTCCGGTGCCTGGACGCATCCGGTGGAGCCTTGCAGTACTCACCAGCTACATGTACCCAAATTGTCATCGTATGTGCCATGCTACACAATATGATCTTGAGGAAACAGTTGCAGCAGGAACAGTATGGGGCAGGGCCACACAGCCCCCCCCCCCCCACCATTGCCATGGCCTGCGCAGGCACAGAGTGACTCGGAGGAGGAACAACCTGAGCCTGCCCCAGTAGGCAGAAGGAGGCATGCCCAGTATGCCCTGGCCTTGGCAAAAAGGCAACGCATAACACATACACTGACACATGAGGGACCCAGGAAATAACACCTCTCTCTGACTCTCACATACAGTAAAAGGGATGCCAAACATGACACTACCTGTGCTCAACCATGTGTAGGGAGTGTACTATGTGCATCTGACATAGGCAGCCCTGCAGCACCACCCTCAATACTGGGACACCCACAAGGTAAGTGACTCACACATGCCAGACAGGGGGATCCACATACCCAACAACAGTCACAACCAGCAGGACAGGTGTAGACAAACACAAACAAAGGCTGTGCTATGGCCTCTGAATGATGCCTATGGGTAACCCCCCCAGACCTACACAGACAGACTACAGCAAGTCAGGCAGTGGGACGTTAGTTCTGAAGGGTAGGAAGTCAGAAACTAATATGTAGGTCAATCAAAGCTAAGATCTGTAGTACACTGATATGCTTCTAGTCAGCATGATAGGTTAGAATACAGAATGAAATGGAGTACCTGACATACCAGTACAGTCATAGCAAATGTGTACAAGTGTCAGGTGTGCCCCCCCCCCCATTGTATATAGTAATGTAATAACAGTCAGGTGTGCCCCCCAATCCTGTGTGGAAATGTAGAAATAGTCAGGTGTGCCCCCCATCCTACGTACAAATGTAGTAACAGTCAGGTCTGCCCCCCCAATCCTGTGTAGAAATGTAGAAATAGTCAGGTGTGACCCCCAATCCTGTGTAGGAATGCAGAAACAGTCAGGTGTGCCCCCAAATCCTGTGTAGAAATGTAGAAATAGTCAGGTGTGCCACCCCATCCTACGTAGAAATGTAGTAACAGTCAGGTGTTCCCCCCCAATCCTGTGTAGGAATGCAGAAACAGTCAGGTGTGCCCCCCCAATCATGTGCAGAAATGTGGAAATAGTCAAATGTGCCCCCCAATCCTGTATAGGAATGCAGAAACAGTCAGGTGTGCTCCCCCCAACCCTACTTAAATATGCAGTAACGGTCTGGTGTGCCCTCCCCAATCTGATGTACACACATAACAGTCAGGTGTGCCCCCCACAACCCTATGTAGAAAAGTAGTAACATGTATGTGTGGGTATAATACCAGGGGAGCATGGATGCACAGATGTGACCAAGGTAGCAGGATAGGTTGTTGCAGCTGCACAATAAGCAGGTATGTGTGTGTTAGGTTGGTGTGTGTCTCATATCGTGTGAGAGTGGTCGGTATGTATGCATGTTGAGGTAAGCCTGGTGGCCATTGCCCACTACCGCTGATGACAGGGACAAGTCTTCACAACTGCAGTGCCATATACAATACCCATCAGTATAACACAAGCTAGCAGCAAGCCATTGCAAATGTATGGTGGTAATATGTATCACCATCTGAAAGACTGACATGGCATGGCTGTTGGGCTAGATATACCAGCAATACACAGGGGAAAATATCCCAGACATACAGTATATATCGTGTCATTGTGAAATGGACACACCCTTGGAAAAGTACATACAGGTATGCATCAAATTATCTGGTCCTGTAGTAGGGGATACTGGTGTTGTCTGCTCAAACACTCACAGATCGCAATGGAGGTAGGACTGATGTACTGGGAAACAGCTGATGTACCTGCACATGCAAGCATAACTGGAATGCACACTGCATATCTGTGTGTCAGATGCAAGTAATGTCCATAGCACACATGCACCCATGCACCACCGACAGGCACCTCTCTGGTCATATCCCTGCTGTGGGGAATGGGTACAGTAAGTCCCCCCTGTATATGGCAATAGAAGAAGACTGCAGCATGCAGTGAAGGTGTCCCATGCAGGTGTGTCCCTAGCTATAGCTAACACCCTGCCAGCATCCACACCACCTGAACAAGACTGTTCATAGGTTCATAGGTTCATACTAGGCTATCTGCCCTAGGGCATTTATAAGCCTAGCCAGAGTGTGTTTGGCTTTCGCCACCCATTTTAAATTAATTTTGCTATGCCCTTTTTCGAGGTTAGTATACTGTGCCTCTGTCTAACAGTGACACAGAAGTGATACCCGGCGTAAACCTACGATCTCCCATCCACTCATCAAGATTCCTCTTGAAGAGAGTCAATGAGGGACTCTGCCTAACCTGGACTGGGATTTTATTCCAGAGTGAAGGGAGCCTCTGGGTTATGAATCTGTCCATCCAGCATGTCCTATTTATTTCAGTGCTGAGGTTCAGGTCTCTCGAGCACATAGCTCGATGGGATTTGGATTTTCTGAGGTGCAGCATGTCCATTAATTCCGGGTTGGACATGGCTTTATACATCAGGCACAGATCGCCTCTGAGCAGGCGGTATGCACTGAGTAGAGCTGGAATTTCTTTAACCGGGCAGCATATGGCATCTGTTTGAGCCCTTTGATCCTCTTGGTGAGGTACTGTTGGGGTCTTTCCAGTTGCTGCAGGTGTCTGGTAAGGTACATCCCAAAAGGGGCATTGTACTCAATTATGGGCCTGATTAGGGATGAGTAAAGAGGCACGATGACTTCCCCTGATCTAGATGTGAATCCCTTCATGATTAGGTGGGCTATATAAAATGTTTTTCTATCCACTTTGGCCACGTGGTTGTCAAATGAGAGATTGCTATCAACTTGGGTCCCCAGGTCCTAATTACTTCTTCCGTACTTAATGGATTACCACTTATGTGGTAATTTGTGGGCACTTTGTTTTGCCAAAGGGGATGACTATACACTTTTTGGCGTTTAGCTTGAGGCCATGGCTCTGGCACCATTTGTCTGTTTCTATGAGGCCCTTTTGGAGGATGCTTGTGTCAGCTGGAGAGTCGATTATGGCGCCCAGTTTGCAGTCATCTGCGAACTTGGTCAGCCACAGTCCTTCCGTGTTGGCCTGTACCACCAAGAAATATATACTGAACAAGAGAGGTCCCAGGACTGAGCCTTGTGGGATGCCACTTGCAACTGGTTTGGAGTCTGACATGGCTCCAGCAATTCTAACCATGTGGGTTCTGTCCTTGAGACAGTTTGCAACCCATCTAGTGACATAGGGGTTTATATTTAAGCTGGTGAGCTTATCTATAATGCCTGAGTGGGGTACTGTATTGAAGGCTTTTGCGAGGTCCAGGTAGGCTGTGTGGACCACCTTCCCCTTGTCAATGGCCTTGGTGACTGTTTCAAAGAAATCAACCAGGTTTAAGAGGCAGGATCTGCCCTTAACAAAGCTGAACTGGGTAGGATCCAGTGTCTGTAGGTCCCCAATATCTTTATTTATGAGGTCCATGATGATCCTTTCCATAGCTTTGCAGACCAAGCTAGTCAGGCTTAGGGGGTGATAGTTTCCAGGATCCATTGAGGCACCACCTTTGTGGAGAGGGACCACTGTTGTTTTACGCCACTCTTTGGGTACATATCCTGCAGTAAGGCTGAGACTGAGCAGTAGTTTTATGTTTGGGTTTAGCTCTTCTTGGAGTTCATGTAGGACGCAGCCCGGGACACCGTCTGGTCCCATTGATGCTGTGTTTTTTCCTTTGGAGAGGGCAGCTCTTACCTGAGCATCTGAGATGTCAGGAGGCAGCACTCTGCTGGGGTAGATATTTGCCCTTTTGGTGGGGGGGGGGAGATGTTTGCGCTGAACCTGTCAGCTAGGATGTTGGCAAAGTCTGTGGGTTTGGTGTATTTTTTGTCATTTTGGAGGTCCAGGTAGGCTGTGTGGACCACCGTCCCCTCGTCAATGGCCTTGGTGACTGTTTCAAAGAAATCAACCAGGTTTAATAGGCAGGATCTGCCCTTAACAAAGCTGAACTGGGTAGGATCCAGTGTCTGCAGGTCCCCAATATCTTTATTTATGAGGTCCATGATGATCCTTTCCATAGCTTTTCAGACCAAGCTAGTCAGGCTTAGGGGGTGATAGTTTCCAGGATCAATTGAGGCACCACCTTTGTGGAGAGGGACCACTGTTGCTGTATGCCACTCTTTGGGTACATATCCTGTAGTAAGGCTGAGACTGAGCAGTAGTTTTATGTTTGAGTTTAGCTCTTCTTGGAGTTCATGTAGGACGCAGCCCAGGACACCGTCTGGTCCCATTGATGCTGTGTTTTTTCCTTTGGAAAGGGCAGCTCTTACCTGAGCATCTGAGATGTCAGGGGGGCAGCACTCTGCTGGGATAGATATTTGCCCTTTGGTGGGGGAAGTTTGCACTGAACCTGTCAGCTAGGATGTTGGCAAAGTCTGTGGGTTTGGTGTATTTTTTGTCATTTTGGACTAATTCTGAGCATATCTGGGAATTCCCACCCAGGTTCCTAACATAACTAAAGAAAGCCTTGTGATTATCCTTAGTGTCCTGTGCAATTTTTCTCTCGAAGCTGGCCTTAGACGATTTTATGAGTACCCATAGTTTTTTGCTAATACTGATCAGAGATGCCTTCCCTTTTTGGGATTTTGCTCCATCATGTAGTAGCTTCCTCCTTCTATTGTATAGTTTGTTTATGGCTGGGGACCACCAGATAGGACATCTGCCTTTGGAGGATTGGGTCTTGGTTTTATTTGGGATTGCATGATCCATGCATTCCTGAAGGTGTTCATAGAATGCGTTTATAAAGGATTCTGTGGTCTGGGACGTATTTTCCACAGGCCCGGGGGCTTTGAAGGATTCCATCTCGGTTTTGAGAAGTGTGAAATTTGCTTTAGAGAAGTTTTTCACTGTGGTTTTCAGAGCAGGGGGTGGAGTCAGGATATGAATATCCAGTGAGATTAGTTTATGGTCTGATCTTACCAGTGAGGGATACACTTCTGGTCTGGAGCATAGAGTCCCCATGTTGGTGATGATCAGGTCCAGTATATTTTCCCCTCTTGTGGGAGTGGTAACAAGTTTTTCCATAGCATTTGAGTTTATAAATTCTAGGAACCTTTGGGCTAGGGTGTTGGAGCTAGAGTAATGCTCCCAGTCTATGTTTGGGTAGTTGAAGTCGCCCAATATAATGGTGTTTGGAGAGACCTTCATATTTTCCAGTGTTCTCAGGAAGGCCGAGTGGGGTTCCTGGGTTTGGGAGGGTGGTCTATAGCAGGCTATAAACTGGAAGTCAGTTTTACCCACTGTTAGTTGCACATGGATAGTCTCTGATGCTTCGTGCTGTGCCACCAACCTGGAGGTGTGGGTATCTTTGACGAATATTGATACTCCCCCTCCTATTGTGGTTTGGTCCAAGTTTTGGGGCTGAAAAGCATGGTATGAGGTATAACCTGGTAGTGCTGGGGTGCTCTCGGGAACCAGGTTTCTGTTACTGCACAGATATCAATGTTCTGCATGCTAAGGAGAGTTTTGAGTGCATGCATCTTGAGGTTTAGACTTCTGGCGTTGAGTAGAATTACTCTTAGTTTCTTATCCTTAGTGATACCTATGGAGGTGGGTTTGTCTTTTGAGCCTTGCCTAAAAGGCACTATGGGGGTAGCAAGAGCCTTTGCCAATATCCAAAGCCCAGGGTGACAGGTGCAAGCCGTCCTAGAAGCATCATGGCTTGTCGAGCATGTCATCCCAGGCTGACAGGCATTGGATCCCCTTTGAATGACACCAATACTTAAGCCAGTTGTTGAAATTGATCATCTTGTCTTCATATTGTGGCATCATTCTTGGTGAGGGTAAGATGCTACTCAAGGTCAGGGTCATACCGGCCTGGGCTACATGCTCAGAGAGCTCCTCTATGTCTCTTTTCATGTAGTGCAGGGAGGTACATCTCAGGTCATTCACACCAGCATGGACAATGACTGAGTCATACTTGTACTTGCCTTGGAGTGACCTGAGTGCTTGTGTTATGTGGTGGATCCTAGCGCCCGACAGGCAGCTCACCGTGACCTTCTCCTTGTTCAGTAGGTGGTATTCGCATGAACACCTATCACACTTACCCTGTCACCCCAGGGGAATATACTGTATGGTGGCCTGGGACTGTAGGACTGACAGAATGCAGTGACCTGCCACATCTGGCATGCAGTAACACCTAATGCCCCACAAGTGTTTACCAAAGGCCTGTGTCTCACACATACTGCCAATGCATGTTATGTCATGGACACCCAAATAACAACATAACACACTCCACATAAGCCATATGCAAGGCCATGTGGACAAACCACAGTAACATGTCCACCATGTCCAACTGCATGAACTGTGGACCAACACTAACACACACCTGTGATGGGGATATACCCTTACGGAAAGTATCAGAGAATGTATGCATAATGTATGGAAGAGGTAAGAATAACAGGGGAGGGTGGGCGCATGGGCAGCATGGAATGTGCAGGATCTGACACCAAGCTGTGTGCACACACTATCCCTGGATGCAAACACATACATGGGTGGCTACACACCTGCCCATAAACCACAATAGGGTAAATGTCCTGACCCATGGCCCCTGCCCCTGGCTAACCTGTGTGAATCTGTACAGCTGTGAGGCATTGCCACAGCAAGATAAGCCCATACTGTCATGCAGATGGGCGTACAAGTATGGGATCCTCTGCCAGCACTGTACCAAGGTGCTGAACAGGATACACAAACCCACCAACAAGTGTCTGCAGCTCCCCCTCCAGAATGGCATAACTTACCATGAATACGTAGGTGTCTGCCCACAATGCCGGACACAGCTGCAGTCACCCTTGTCCCCCAAGACATCACTGTGAGCAAGAAGGTCCACCTGACAGTACACGAGGACAGAAAACATCCCCGTGTATAACAGCACATGTCTGAATATCTCTGCTAACAGCAGTACCATGCAGCTGAAACAGCACAGACACATTCACCTACAGTACACACTATCCCCTGCACAGTTTGTCCCCATATTGCCAAATGATCGACGGATACCCTGCAGAAACAGTATGCTACCCATAGGTGTACAACACAAAGGTCTGCACTGCAGTACAAACTACCTGGACTCGATCCACACGTTCAATACAGACGGGCATACTGGGCATGCTCACACACACAAATGAGGGCCATGTCTGCAAACACCAGTGGACCAGACATATCTGGCAGTCACAGATATTAGTGCAGACACTCCTCAGTATGCACCACTCATGCTTTGCACACACAGTGGATAGGAATACAGACATATATCTAAGGACAACACACTATAATACGCCAAAAGTAGACATACATAGATGTGTGGAAGAGGGTGACTGTGAGAAGGAGCAATCCAGGCCTGTCCCACCCAGCACACAGCCAAAGGGCCACAGCCACATGAGGTTCAGATGTCACTCACTGTAGATACTAGCCACCGGTATCTGTCAGCATTACAGACTATGTGGTGCAAGTGCTAGCTGTGCAACATGACTGTGCAAGGAAGTAGTCATCTAGCAGCTGTATACACGTACCTGTGGAATATGACAGTTTGTGCCTGCATGTGGTGTGTCAACCTCTAGATGAATGGGTTATGGCCATAGCCCTACTATGACAAGCCTGCTGAGGTCATCCACTGTGAAATACACCTTTGGGAAAGTTGTACCAAGTAATCTCTGTGGCGTGACCTGTAACTGTGTACTGCTGTTGTGTGATAAACTAGTGAGGTAGGAGTTCCAATCACAGACATGATAACAGTGTGTGTGTCTGTCTCTGTCTGTGTAGGGAGCAATGCATTTTAGGGTAGTAACACTTCCTACAATTCAAATGCCCTACTTTGTTAAGGTTGCTGTCATCCACCTAGAAATACACCCCTGGGAAGGTTGTAGCCCAGTAATCTCTGTAGCATGTCCCATAACTGCATACTGCTGTAGTGTGATAAAATAGGCAGGCGTTCTAATCCCAGACTTGGCAAGAGTGTGTGTGTGTGTGTGTGTGTGTGTGTGTGTGTGTGTGTGTGTCCCTGTCTGTGTAGAGAGCAATGCTTTTTAGGGTAGTCAGACTTGGCAAGTCTGTGTGTGTGTGTCTGTCCCTGTCTGTGTAGACAGCAATGCTTTTTAGGCTAGTCACATGCACTACAATTCAAATGCCCTACTTTGGCAAGGCTGCTGATGTCATCCACCTTGAAATATACCTCTGGGAAGGTTGTAGCCCAGTAATCTCCGTAGTGTGTCCCATAACTGTGTACTGCTGTAGTGTGATAAACTAGTTAGGTAGGCGTTCTAATCCCAGACTTGGCAACTGTATGTGTGTGTCTCTCTGTCTCTGTCTGTGTAGAGAGCAATGCTTTTTAGGCTAGTCACACTCCCTACAATTCAAATGCCCTACTTTGGCAAGGGTGCTGATGTCATCCACCTTGAAATACACCTTTGGGAAAGGTGTAGCCCAGTAATCTCTGTGGTGTGTACTATAACTGCATACTGTAAAATAGTTGGGTAGGAGTTCTAATCCAAGACATGGCAACTATGTATGTTTGTATGGAGAGCAACCCCCATGGTGTGTCCTATAACAGCATCATGCTGTAGTGTGATATAGAACTCTGGTAGGGGTTCTATTCCCACACATGGCAGTTGTGGATGTTTTGTGTGTGTTTCTATGACTATGTAGGGAGCAATGCATTTAGGCTAGTCACACTCAGTACAATTCAAATGCCCTACTTTGGCAATCCTGCTGATGTCATTCACTGTGAAATATACCTTTGGGGAAGGGGCATTCTAGCAATCCCCGTGGTGCATCCTATAACAGCATCATGCAGTAGTGTGATAGAACTCTGGTAGGGGTTCTATTCCCACACATGGCAGTTGTGGATGTTCTATGTGTGTTTCTATGGAGCAATGCATTTAAGGCTAGTTACACTCAGTATAATTGAAATGCCCTACTTTGGCAATCCTGCTGATGTCATTCACTGTGAAATACATCTTTGGGAAAGGAGTACTCCAGTAATCTCCATGGCATGTTCTATAACTGCATAGTGCTGTAGCGTAATATACTAGTTAGGTAGGAGTTCTAATCCCAGACATAATAGGTGTGTGTGTGTGTCTGTGTTTGTCATTTGTATCCTGTGTGTTGGTGGTTCTGAGTGTGTGTAACAAATGGACTCAATGTGGAGTGGGTTTTGCAAACTTCTTATATGGTGGCCCAAGTATACATCACAATGTCCATTGTACACGGATAACAGATGTGAAATAGCCGAGAGGCTGGGGTGCAGATCCATACCCCAAAATGTGACATCAATGCCAGCTGAACAATGTTAGCAACCCTTGTATTACCCAGAGAACACTCTCAACCCATGTCTCATACACACACACACACACACACACTTGCCTAGGCAGCAGACGCTATGTTGGCAGTACCCTACATATTGCCCATTGATAGTAACCATGGTGTGATTGCAGTGGGCTACAGAGGGCATGGCACCCTGTCCATCAGTCCAATAGGCATGTGCATGCCGACAGTGCACCTCCCCCCATGTTCCCCACTGGACAATTGCAACACCTGTGGTGCCATCAAATGTGACGCACAAAGGACATACCATGCCTGAAACACAAGCCCTGTATGGAATGATGCCACCGACACCAGGGAATACCGGTATACCAGCATCATGCTATCAATGTAGGTGCAGGGTCAACCTGCTGTCCATTAACAGTTTCCGCCACATGAGGCCAGGATTGGCACATCTGATGATAATCTGTGTACACAACATGGGCCAGACACCCCAGGTACAGTTCCACATGTCACTGTACATGCATGTGGGAGGTGTGCACATCCCACTGTCCATATCATGGACTAAGGAACACATACATGGCAAACAATGCACAGCATTGGCCACACGCAACAGTCACCCAGGTGACTGGATGGTGAATACAATACCCACCTGTGTGGGCAACTCCAGACACTACACCCCTGAGCCACAATGCAGAACATTGTCATGTGGCCTGATGCCAAGGTATACCCATCACCTAGCCTTGTATAGCCGTCTGGCACCATCGACCACAACACACCTGTGAAGCAGTGCACCCATGCATGTCAGTACTGGCACCTGTGTCTGTGTGTGTATTTTTTGATGTGTATGACCTCATTCACACTCACTACAACCCCCATTGGCATAGTGAAGCATGCTGTCTGATATCAGACACCTCCACATACCCTTTGCACTTATAACCTCTGTATGACACCTGTGGTGCATGTGATACCTACACAGTACTGTGTTGTGGCAATCCCACTAGTGATAAGTTGTATTCCTGGCCCTGCCAAGTGTGTCAATGTGTGTGCGTCCCTGTGAGAGTGTGGCTGTGTTAACGCTGACACCTGTTCATGCAGACAGGCACGTGTACTACCCCTACCAGATAGCTACCATATCCCTGTTGCAGATGTCACTCACCATCACATATACATTCTGAGGGCTCCTCAACATGTAACCCTATGCGGTGCATCCAGTAACTGCATGGACATAAGATAGCACTACATAGTCATCAGGGGTTTGATACCCTGTACTGGTAGGTGTGTGACACAAACATGCTTTTCTTTGCCTCTGTCTACCTCTCTCACTCCCTCTCTGGTGGATGTGAAGACTTACACCTGTTTTGTGTATTTTAAGTGATGCTCATGATCAGCTGATGGCCTCTGCACGAATTGCAGCCCTCCTCTAGCTGATTGCATGTAGAACAGCTGTGGTAACATTCCCATAGCCAACTGCATGGAAACACACTCCAATATCTAGGAACATCATGTTGGTGTTGGGCCTTTCCTTCACTGTGAGCAGGAACATGATCTGTTGTTTGGCAAACAGCATCTCAGATGGATTGGGGATTTACCTCTAACAGGCCAACACACAGGAGGGGGATGTGCCTGACCTGACTACAGACTGTAAGTGCTGCTATACTGCATTTGGAGTAATGTTGATTTAACAGGATGTGTGTGGATATGGCTGTCCTACATGTTTTAATACCTGCCATGTCAGTGCTATGTTTATGAGGAAACACTCATCTGTAGGGTCATCTGCAGACTGGTCAGTGTGTGGTGCCTTTTGTTTCAGGTGTTATCCACAGAGCACCTATCTGTGAACTGCAGAAGGTAGTGTGAGGATTGCAGTCTGTAGATGGTGACAGCCCTGAGAGTTACTGACTTCATATCCTTCATAGGACATATGTTGCAACAAACCCTGTTACAACAGTAAATGTAGGAGGTTATCATAAAATATATAAATAAAATGGAATCTTGTTACAACAAAATTGCTAAATTTGCTACCGAATCCCCTTATAGGTCCCATCACTGTCTGTCACTTAAGCAAGTCAACTGGTTGGAGCTACCTCATATGCTACTACTTAACCTACTATCTACTGCTCACAAACTCTACTACTTTCCCAACCTAACCCCTGCACTACAGGAACTCATACAACCACACATCCCCTTAGATCCAGCAACCAAAACCTCATCAAAATCATCAAGCACAGAAATTATGCTGGCAAATCCCTTTTTGCCAGCACCATTGCCAAAAAATGGAACACCCTACCAAGCCATACAACCTCTACCACCTCCACTACTTAGTTTAAAAAACTCCTGAAAAAACATTTTCAGAATATCTGGCTATGCTCATGCCATTCACCAGGCTAACTCTTAAAAAGGTAACTCCTCTGTACTCCAACTACTCTCAGACAGTCTGTTTCATGAATATGAAATTCTGCCTCTTTTTAGGTCTTTTGAGTAGATGTCTTTTGATAACCTATACCTCAATGTTTGACTTTTGCATGAACTGTTAATTTAATGTATTCCATACTGTATCTTCTTGTGTTTATGCAATGAAAGCTCTCATAACATAAAACAAATGTTCCATGTAATTGCCTGTTATTCTATGTATGTGTTGTTTGGAGCTTATCTCCCCGGGCCTCCACTGAAAATGGACCTGTGTCCAGTCGGACTTTCCCGGTTAACAAATGTAAAATAAATAAATAAATGAATAAATAAATCACAGCAACATGTCAATAATGGCCCTGTATATGTGCCTCCAGCCACAACCCTGTCAACCTTTGTACATATGTCATGCCGTAAGGGGTGCATATGTGCTGTACACCATAATTAGTGACAGCATATCTGATAATAAGCCAGTGAGATATCAGATTGCTACACATGTTATGCATAGTAGGGGTTACATTTGATGACATAACTTTTACATTCTGTGGTTGTGTGTACAGTACTGAGGTCGGTGTACTTATGGTGATTGTCGGCAGTATGTGCATTGTTAAAATGTATCCTGGCCTGTGTACAGACTGTGGTAGATGTCATTGTTCTTGGTCCTGTTCTATCTGATGTTACATGCTGCTCGATTGTATGTTACCCTATCAGCTCACATGTTTGCAGGGCCATACACGCACATGTCCCATACCACAGACAGGCATTGGACCACACTGTGTAGTAGCCCAGTAAATGTAGGGTTAGGTTGTGAGTGGCACATATGAGGTTGATGTTGAACAGATAGTCCATATACTGTAATACTACGCTAGCATACCATATGTGGCTGTGGCTGCATTCACACTGGCTGTGGTTAGGCACTTTCACACAGGTGTATGTCACTCTGTGCTGTGGAATGCCTGTAGAGCCTGCTATATATGCAGGTACATGTGCATTCCCCCATAGGAAATGTAGGCCAGTGTTGTGCCGGTCTGCTGTAGCCTGCACAGTGCTTTGTTACATGCCTAGCAGCTTAGTGTACTTACCCAGTGAGATGTAATGTCCAGATACTTGCCAGATGTACTGCTGCCGGGCCACCATAACAGTCATGTATGTCAGACAGAGCAGTGGGATGCTGTACAGATGTATGTCAATATCTAGTGGGTAGTATGTGGCCATGGCACCTCTGTACCAGAGGTTATTATGTGGCAGGACAGACATGGATGTGTGGATGCATAACCTATGGAGGCACATGTATACCAGCAGTTACTTGGTATACCCATTCTACATGGCTGTTAACATCCACATTGTCAGGATTGGTCCACATGTCTTGCACTAAGGGGTTATGTGTATACCTCTGGACTGTCCAGTGTGTGTCAGACTGTCCACATATATTGGCCATTATCTCTGCTGTAGTCCACAGGAGCATTACGTGCTAGCAGTGGTACTGTTCTATGATGTCCTTAGGATGTCTGTCGGTAGCCAATGGCGCACATGTTAAATGCAGATGTGACCTTCCACACACACCATGTCTGTGAAGACACTCCCTAATACAGCAGCAATAGTCTACAAATATACCTGCTATACATACCTGACATCCCCTTGCACTATGAAGTTGGGACTACAGGGGCTGAGGTAGGGCTACACTCCACGTTCAGGACATATGGTGAAGATATATGTACATATAATTATCTAGATATCTATATAGACATACACAAATACATATCAACATACATAGATGGATATGTATATGTATATAGATATACATATAAACATCCATTAGTAGGTATATCTGAATAGATATGTATGCACATAGTTATTGATATCTACATATATACCAACATAACAAGGCATATCTGTACACATAGGATGTGCATACATATATAGCTATATATACATATATCTATATATACATATATTTATTTGGGAGTGCTACAGAATCCTGAAAGCCCAAAGTCCTGAAGACCATCAGGGGTGAGCTGCCTTAAGATATATGGATGTAAATTACCATACAATCCACCTTGGTTAAATGCAGGCCTACTGCCACCTGCCATACAGACTGTTCTGTTTGTCAGTGTGCTTGTGATGGTGTCAGTTATGCCTTGTTATGTAACAGTTACATCCCATTGTGTCAGCTAAGGTCTTTACCCCTAGGGATTGTCTACAGAGTGTAGATAGAGGCTGCTGAACTATACATCTGCATTACTTACTGTTGATTGTTTGGTATCCTGTGGCCCAGCCTGTCTTTACTATTGTACTACTTGATGGCCTTGGCCTGGACAGCAACATTTGTTAACATTTTCAGACTACTGTATTAGTATAACTGTTTCACAGTTGCATTACTCAGTTTATATGGACGTCCATGTCTAAACAGCTATACAACATGGCATATACAACTGTAATAGTACACAATATAGCTTTCCCATTCATGCAAACCTGTGTGTGGTGTTATATCCTTTGATCTCTCTGTGGGTATATGTTGCAGGCAATGATTGTCATTTGTATGGGTGGTTCATACAGTCTCCAGTTGGTAAGGTGGTAACTGTAGGAATAGTAGCTGTACCATATTGTGTGCGCATTCTACATATGTATCTAACTATATATATCTCTGTGTGTGTATGTGTAGTTACATATAGAGCTATATATATAATATATCTATATACATGTATATATATATATATATATATATATATATATATATATATATATATATATATATCTGTATCTGCAGATATGTGTCTGTGTATATGTATCCTAGAGATGTTGATTGCTACCACATTGTACATTCCCTATGGGAGCCAGACTGTACTGCATGATATGTTACTGATACCAGCCCGACATCATACAGGTGGGATGGAGTACTGTTAACATCTTGTGCCCATGTCGTGTAAGGTCCTGGGTATCGGGGCTGCAACGGTTGGAAGTGTATTGCAGGGCAGATGTGTTTGACTTTGGGGGGGGGGATACCTAATCGTACAAGACGTATGCTGTTTGGGGCCTCTCAACCCCAGTAACGGTGCATGTGGAGATATATGTTTATGTTATGTTGCCATTGTTATCTACACATGTATGTCTGTATATACCTATGTAGATACATATATCTGCTTACATATATATAACTTGCTTTATATATGTAGACATATAGATATATAGATGTAGATATATATATCTATAGATGTATGCATTTGTATGTATATATGTTTACATTTATATATATATATATATATATATATATATATATATATATATATATATATATAATGTGTCTATATATTTCTATATTATATCTATATCTACATATATAAATATGTTATATCTATTTAGAGAACAATATATATACACACACACACACACACACACACACACACACACACACACACACACACACACACACACAAATACATGTTGGAATACATTCCCTGTACTGTTGAATGACTGGGCTGGATGATATGTTTGTGGAAACATCAGGGTTATGTATATCTGACATGGCTTAGTGGTAAATCACTTTGGCTACGGTGTGCAGGGTCCTGGGTTTGAGCCTTGCAGAGGCTATTTATTTTGTTGCTGGTCAGAACAAGGGCCATTGGATACAGAGTGATTAAGGCACTTTTGAGCAGTTGTAAGCGGGTTTGGGGGAGGTAAGCACTGCTAGCTTCTGGTTACAGTTTCTTATACTCAGTTAGCTTCTAAATTGCTTAACCTGTGTAGGCATTGCTTACCCAGCGCAAACAGGCTTAAACTTGCTTACTGCTGCTTAAATGTGCTTACTCTCACTTACCCCAGTGCTAATTTCATTAAAAGAAAAGAAAAAAGGGTTGATAGGAAAGTGGTGAAAAAGGGGCACAAAGAGGGAAAGACAGTAGGAAAAATAGCTAGGGATGTGCAGGAAGGGTGTAGGGAAGGTCCATAGCTGCCCATTTCTTCTACAACAACAGCTGTGCATATACACTGAATTTGGAGGTAGATTTGGACACTCAAACCCCTGAGAGAGGGGTGAGGACAACAATAATATGTTGTGATGCCAATTAGACCTGATTACATATCCAGTTTCCATGTGTGCGAAATGGACAGCTATGTATGGGGAGTGATTTTTTTTTGGGAACAGATTGTCCTTTTTATTTTTTTTAACATGAGAGTGGCATGTTGGGGAGGGGTAGTAGGTATATGTGGGGAGGTAGGTTGAGTAGGTTAACAGACAAGACAAACAAGACGCATACAGGGGCGGTATATGACACATGTGGGGGTAAATACCTTGATGGGGAAGGGTGTTGGGAAATCGGAAGCCCATGAGCCCCCTACTTGAAACAGTGGGACTGAGGTCCCCACCCATGGGCAGTCACCACTGCACCTTCACAGCCTCGATGGTGGCTGTGCTGGAGGCTGAGTTTCACTGCCAGACTGACGGTCTAGTCGTTACATGTGGCCCTTGAGCTGGCATAGATCACCAAGCTGCTGGTTGAGCTCTCTACGCACCATGACCTGGACCTGGCAACGGGTGACAGGTACCTGTCCCCACCTGCTCCCGGGGAGGCGAGCCCCAACCCCTGAGGTGGTACCACCCGAAGGTGGTGCAGGACCAACAGAAGAGGAGGTCCCAGGTTGGGCCCCAGACATGCTGGTGTCCTGTGCCATGGCCAGCTGAGGTGGGACAGGTGGGTCTGCTGGGACCGGCCTTCACAGACATGCTATAGTGTTTAGATTTTATCATCATATCTGGGTTAGTAATAGTCAACACATTCCAGGGTTAGGTATAACAGCATGCATAGATATTCCATTAACCCAGACACCAAATATGGATCAGTTGCATAGCAAACAGAACACATGCATATATGGGAACACATTGGTAATAACAACAGCATGCTGGTACATTGATGGCACCATGCCACCAATGTTGGAATAATTCAATATAGCACATGCATGGAAACAAATATAAATATTTATTAACCAATATGGCATAATCAGAACACTGGAGACATTACATACCGGTCGGGATGGGTATGTAGTTTATTGTTAGAGATATGGTGGGGGGGGGAGAAAGATGTCAATTAACAACTAGTATATTACTGTAGTTCACATTACTTTCCTAGTAAGTGCTGTTATCTGTACCTTACAAGTATTACTACACTACCCTATAGCCTTAGTTTGGACAGTGATATGGCTGTTGACATCATTATACATGAATTGGTTTTACCTGCAGTATACACCTCTTACCTGGTATAGCTGTGGAGTGAATGTTTGTTACACATACTCCCAGATTCCAGGTTTATTTTGTGCACTTAGCTATCCAACTCTTTCTGCACAGACTCTGGCCATGTCTTGAACACATGCAAGTGTACCGGGACATATCTAGACTATTTCCCTCTTCAACCTTTATTGACTTGACACACACACACATATACATGCTTTCCTACAGAGTTATAGTATGTAGCACAGTGTGGGTGACAGTGATCAGTGATACTTTATTATTCAGAGAAACTGCAACACTCACTATTCCCTACAATACCAGAGTAAACAGTACCAGTACAGGGTATGAAGGGTTTTATTTCTCGGCACAGTGTTCGTACTCGATGTACCTGTGGGAGCAATGATTGTTAGCACTACCTGATTGTTGCCACACAAAGTTCCAGATTACACATTAGTATTATGCACATACATTTCACTCTGTTACTGTACACACTCTGGTCACAGCTTGACAACATGGGGGTGTAGACAGGACATACTTGGCTTATTACTCTCCTTACAGTTTCAGGAGTTGCTACAGTGACAGGTTTGTTCTCATAGATGGTTGACAATCACTTGTATTCCCTGTCGGCTGGCTAAACATCTGGGATCATCCCACAGACTTCCCAGGGGAACAGTCAGCAGATATGGGCCCATATACTGGACATCCTGGTCTTATCTGTACAGTTTTGGGGTATGATTCTGTATGCAGCCTACTTCCACTCCCAGGATTCAGACCATGGCTGTCTGCTACAACTTAAAGACTGTCCATCAGAGTTGTGTGTGCTATATAGATATTGCTGTATATCTCCTGTCTGCTTTCTGTCTTATAATTCTCCTGTGCTTTGGCATTCTGACCTTGTATTACAACACTCTTATACAGATATCCTAGACAGTTATATTTGTAGGACAGTGTCGGCAACAGTGATGACTACTACCTCGTTATTCAGAGCAACTGCATCAGTCACAATGCCATACAATACCAATGTAAACAGTAACAGTACAGGGTAACATTCTTGTATTTCTGGGCACAGTGTTGGTAATCGACGGACCTTTGGGAGAACTGTTTGTTAGCACTACCTGAATGTTGCCACACACAGTTCCAGATTACACATTACTAACATGCACATACATCTCCCTCTGTTACTGTACACACTCTGGCCACAGCTTTACAACATGGGGGTGTAAATGGGATATACGTGGCTTCTTACTCTCATATGGTTTTGGGGAGTTGCTAGTGTGCCAGCTTTATTCTCATAGATGTGTGCCAATCAGTTGTATTTCGTGTTTGCTGCCTATACATCTGGGATCTTCCCACTGATTTCACAGGGGGACATGTTGACAGGCTCCAGATATGGGCCACTTTACTGGACATTCTGGACATATCAGTACAGTTGTGGGGTATGACTCTGTATGCAGACTACTCCCACTGCCAGGATTCGAACCATGGCTGTGTGAGCTAAAAATATAACAGTTCACATCTCAGTTGCACGTGCTATTCGGGTTTTGTTGTCTGCTTTCTTCCTGCTTTCTATGTGTCTCTCAAGTGTACTAAATGGCCTCTGGAGATTACACCAGTCGTATACAGGCATTCCTACACATTCTATTTATGGTGCACAGTGTTGGTAACAGTGCTTAATACAACAGTACTATTATGTGATTGCAAATCTACATTACCATATGATACAAGAGTATACACATGCAGTCCAGCAGTTAGAACTTTATTGTAAGACTATTACGCTTTATTTGCATACAACCTATATGAGACTCTTCCTGCCATATTTTCCAATGTATGCAGTACTTGTCTTCAACAATACAGGTTTTATACAGGCAATTCATTTACTAATACTTTTAGTTTTATTTCCTGTGACAGTAAATGCATGAGTATTACTGACCTGCCTCGCATCGCAACCTCGCCAGGCGACTGACAAGTGCCTCCTGGTTCGCGGCCCGCTTCATTGCAGCTGTGGGGGACATAAGAGGAATATTTATCCATACCTATCCATGATATACATGAGCTGGTAATTATTACACACATAGTGGGGTGATACTTACACACAGCTGGAACATCCCCTTCCTCTCTAGCCTTTTGGATCCACTGGTCCAAGAGGTCCCCCTTAGCCCACTTTAGGTCGGCATAGTGATGCCTGACCTGCTCACCAGTTCAGAGTATGCCAGTGGCACTGGTGAGGTCACAGGCGAGATGGTCCCACGTCTCCATCTTATACTGGAAGCCCTGGTACTGGCCCTGCAGCAGTCTCTGATCATGGTCTTTGACAAAGAGTCCTGCCATGACTTTGGACTCCTGGATGCACCAGCACTGCGCCTGAAAGCACACACTTTCTCCCCTTCCTGACATTGTGACTGCAAGGGGAAGCTACAACTAGTTGTGGGATGTATTCCCACTTCTTGGGTTTAAGGAGGGCCAATTTCCTGCACTTTTCTGTGATTGGCCAGTTTTGAAAAGGCTAAGCTATGGGCAAACCTGCTTACCTAGGGTTTACATTGTTAAAGGGGCATGCCTCTGGGCACACTGAGTTAGCTAGCCTACACATTGCTTACACCTCCTAAGCTTGGCCTTTGCAATGCTTAGCGTTGCTTACATTAGACTTTGCATTATATTTCCTTTTTGGCATTGATTATTCATTACACCTTATATGTATGCCTGGTATCCATGATTCATGTGTACGTACACTGTATGGGGTCCTTGTGTTTTATTGGGGACTTCAACACTCTATTACAATTACACCTGACATCCGGGCTTATTGCTGTACTCCAGTTCACATATTTATGTTATGTAGTGCGTTAAGGCACATATGTCTGTATACTGATTCCTTTCACAGTTTCAGTTTGATTTTACTATGGTGAAGACTTGTTTGCTGATACCTCATTCTTCTGTACTTCTGTGATGGCTTGGTGGTTAACTACTGTGGCTATAGTGTTTAGGATCCTGGGTTCAAGACCTGCAAGACTGTTTATTTTGTTGATAGGCAGAACAAGGGCCATTGGATACAAAGTGATTAGGGTACCTTTGAGCATTTGTAAGCGGGTTTGCATGAGGGTAAGCAATGCTAACCTCCAGTTACACATGCTTACAGAGAGTTAGCTTCCAAATTGCTTAACCTGTGTGCGCATTGCTTACCCCCACACAAATGAGCTTAAACCCACTTACTAGTGCTTAAATATGCTTACTACTGCTTATTGGTGCTTACACCTGCTTACTAGTGCTTTATTCATTATGATATGGTCACCTCACATGTGCATTTACTGCAGTACTCCAGTTCATAAATATGTTATTTAGTGGGTTATGCAACATAAATATTAGTCATAATGTGCTTTGCCATGGAAAATGGAATGTGCTGTAGTGGGACTCAAACCTGGAATGCCTGCTCGTAAGGTGAATGCTCTGCCCACTACACTATTGCTATGCTGCTTCATTTGCATATATCTTCCTTGTTATCATCTTCAGCCATTTAAGCTGGTTTAACTGTAGCTAAGTGACTGGCACACCCGCGCACCTACGGTTAGCTTTAATCGGATTTTTAAAAAATAGGGTTTGTTCATTTCATTTCTGTATACTTGCTGTTGTACACGAGGGGGACCGTTGGTGGGGCTATGCGGACACCTATGGTCTCGCTCATTTCTTAGCCCTTTCTGCTGTTCTTCATCGCGGGAGGTGTGTATATTCTGAGAGCTCTGCTCTCAGACATGCCCCCTGCACTCTTACATGCTCTGTGTAAGATTTGGAGCTCAGGCAGCGTGCCTCATTAATATGCATGGTACGCTGCCATCCTGCTCCTAAATGGCTGCCTCTGTGCAGAACTAAGCTAGTCCTGCAAGGAGAAATTGTAAATCCGGGGGCTAGTGGAGTATGGCTTTATCAGCCTGACTGCACCAGCAAAGATGTAAAGTAAAAGTACAAAGTCATGGTCTTTCAGAAACCATGTAGCTGAAACACTGGTATGTCTTTAAGGGGTCACATGCAAATATCACATGAGCCTCCACTGCAGGAAGTTTAGGGAAGTACACAGTGAAGACTCTAGCTTTGATGGGTCTTTCTTTAGTTTTTACTAAATGACTTGACTGTGTGGAAATTATTTGTGATGTTTTGCAGTTACCCTAATATTATGGACATTAGGCTTGTTTAAAAGCTCTGTGATTCTGAAGTATGTCCAAACAATCCACTTATGTTATACTGATGAGCTCAAAAAAGGGACAAAATGTGGCATGTCTACAGCTACTGAGGTTTGGCTTTATTGGCTTGAATGCATTAATAAATACAAAAATATGAAAGTAAGAAGTTATGAGAATTCAGAAACCATAGGTTCATAGATTCATAGGTGTGTACCAGGCTAATGGCCCTGGAGCCTTTACAAGCCTAGCCCATAGGATTACCCTGGCATCGTGCCACCAGACGTTAGTTCCCAGTGCCTCTGTCAAGTAGAGCCACTGGAGTGATCCCTGGGGTGAATTTTATATTTCCCATCCACTCATCAAGTTTTCTCTTGAAGAGGGCCAGTGAGGTGCTCTGTTTGACATGTGTATGAAGTCTATTCCATAGCATGGGCAGTCTCTGGGTTATGAACCTGTCCCTCCAGCATGTTCTGTTGACTGTGGTTATGAGGTTGAGGTCTCTGGAGCATGTGGTGCGGAGGGATTGGGATTTCTTTAGATGTAGCATTTCTAACAGAGCTGGGTCAGACATGGCATTGTATGTCAAGCAGAGATCGCCTCTAAGTAGGCAATATGAGCCAGAGAATGATTGGAGTTTTTTGAGTCTGTCCATATAGGACAACTGTTTAAGGCCTAGGGTCATCTTTGTGAGGTACTTTTGTGGCCTCTCCAGTTGTTGCAGGTGTCTACTGGGGTACATGGCAAATGGGGCATTCTACTCGATGACTGGCCTAATGAGGGAAGAGTACAGGGAGACAATGACTTCTTTCTTCATGGATGCAAAACCCTTAGTAATGAGATGTGCCACATAGAAGGACTTTCTGACCACAGTGGCAATGTGGTGGTCAAAAGAGAGGTTGCTGCCAACCTGTGTTCCCAAATCTCTTATAATGCTTTCTGTGTTCAGTGGATTACCATCCATGTGGTAATTCATGGGAACCAAGTTTTTCCCAAAGGGGATGACAACACATTTTTTGGCACTGAGCTTAAGGCCATGGTTCTGACACCAGTCATTGGTCTCAATGAGGCCTTTCTGCAGGATGTCAACATCACTTGTGGAGTTATTAATAGCTTCCAACTTGCAATCATCTGTGAACTTTGTCAGCCAGAGTCCCTTCGTGCTGGTCTGGACTTCAGAGAAGTAGATACTAAACAGGAGAGGACCCAGGACTGAACCCTGTAGGACTCCACTCATGACTTGGAGTCAGCTACTTTCACATTGTGGGTTCTGTGAGCCAGTTTGCAACCCACCTAGTGATATAGGGGTTGATGCCTAGCTTAGTGAGTTTTTCTATGATTCCTGAGAGGGGAATGGTATCAAAGGCCTTGGCCAGATCAAGGTAGGCTGTATGAATCACCTTGCCCTCATCCACAGCTCTGGTGACTGACTCAAAGAAGTCGGCCAGGTTGAGTAGGCATGATCTACTCTTTACAAAACCAAACTGTGTGGGATCCAGAGTTTTGAGATTCCCTATATCCTTGTTTATTAGGTCCATGATGATGCGTTCCATAGCTTTGCATATCAGACTCGTCAGGCTAATGGGGCAATAGTTCCCAGGGTCTGTAGTCACTCCTCCTTTGTGAAGAGGGATGACTGCAGCAGTGCACCATTTGGTAGGGACAAACCCTGAGTTGAGGCTGTGATTGTACAGGGCACACAGGTATGGTGCCAGTTTACATTGTAGTTCATGAAGAACACAGCCAGGGATATTGTCAGGTCCCATAGAAGCTGAATTCCTGGCCTTGGACAGTGTTGTTTTAACCTGTGCAGCAGTAATACTGGGTGCCTGGCAATCTACTGGTATTGTGATTGGTCCTTTGGGGGGAGAGGGGTAAAGTTGGCACTGAATCTGTCAGGTAGTATATTGGCAATATCTGTTGGCTCGGTATAGGAGGTACCATTGTGCAGGAGCTCAGAGCAAATCTGGGTATTGCTGTGGAGATTCTTTACATAACTATAGAAGGCCTTGTGGTTGTCTTTACTATCTGTTGCAATTCTGTTTTCATAGCTAGCTTTAGAGGATTTGATGAGGGTTCTCAACTTTTTGTTGAGGCTGATAAGAGAGTTTTCCTAGTCTTGGGACTTCACATTATTCCGCATCAGTTTCTTCCTTCTGTTGTAGAGTTTGTTTATGGCAGGTGACAACCAGATTGGCTTCCTTTTTTTGGAGGAGAGCATCTTGGTTCTATTGGGTATGGTGAGATCCATGCATTTGTGTACGTGTTCATACAATGCAATGGTGTATGATTCAGCAGTCATGCAACTATTCTCCATTTGCATGGGTGCCGTGAAGTTAGCCACCTCTGTTCTTAGGAGCCCAAAGTTAGCTTTGGAGAAGTTTTTCATGGTGGTCACCTTTGCGGGGCTGGGAGGGATGTGGATTTCCAAGGTGATTAGTTTGTGGTCGGATCTAACCAGGGAGGAGTGGACTATTGGTGCACAGCAACAGTTGCCCATGTTAGTAATGACCAGGTCAATATTGCTCCCTCTAGTGGGGGTAAGAACGAGCTGGTCCAGGGCATTGGAATTAATGAATTCCAGGAAACGTTGGGCAAGTGCATTGGTACATGAGTAGTTTAGCCAGTTAATACAGGGGTAGTTGAAGTCGCCCAGTATGAGAGTGTTAGGTTGGACCCTAATATTCTCCAGGGTGCTTAGGAACATGGAGTGTGAGTCCTAAGACATGGTACCAGTTTACTATTACAATGTCGACGTAGCATTGTATGCCTATGAACTATTCGACCTACAGATGTTGAAATAGTTCATATGTGTGCAAGCTACATAATCAAATGTTACATATGCTATTGTACTCTGCATTCGCAAATATGAACATTCGATTATGTACAGGGATTGTGGTACAGTGCGGTAAGGGAAATACATCCCTTTCCTCACTACAGTGCAATCTTGGAGTTGGAATATATATAGTTAGGGGAGTGTGAGGGATGCAGCACTCCACAGGGGGGTGCAGGGGGGCTTGTCCCCCTGCATAAATGAGATGTTAGGTGTACTAATAAGGAAGTTAGGGAGTTACGACAAGGGTGGAATTGCTGTTATGTGCCATAAAATGTTGTGTTCGACATTTTTGGCATTAACAGCTGCTTTTCGACATTAGGACCATTAGGTAATGTGTACTTTCGGCAAAAGAGTTCACTGTTAAGTACCTTTTTTTTTTAAACTTCGATATTTTAATATTAAACCGTCTTACCCAATGTTAGCTGCACCTGAAGCATCTCTGATGCATTATGTTCGGCTACCAGTCTGGAGGTGTGCGCATTCTTTATGAATATAGAAACACCTCCGCCTTTGGAGCTTTAGTCCAAGTTCTGGGGTTGAAAAGTGTGGAATGAGTTATAGCTTGGTAGTGCAGTGGTGCTTTCTGGTGCTTTGAACCAGGTCTCTGTTACAGCACAAATGTCAATGTTCTCCATTTTAAGGAGTGTTTCGAGTGAGTGCATTTTGAGATTTAGACTTCTAGCACTGAGCAGCATGACCCTCAGATTGAATTGTTTGTAGCTGTTACAGTGGTAATTTGGTCTTTGCAGCACAGCCTAAAAAGGCAAAAAGGCAAGGACCTTGGCCAGTATCCGGAAGCTTGGGGTGACAGATGCAGGCCATCTCTGGCAAAGCATCAAGGTCTGTCAATCATGTCATCCCAGGCAGACAGATACTGGATCCCCTTGGACTGACAGCAGAAACTTAGACAATTTTTGAAATCAATCATTTTCTGCTTGTACTGTGGTATCATTCTGGGTGATGATAAGATGCTGCTGAGGGCTAGGGTCATACCCGCCTCGGCTACATAATCCGAGAGCTCCTCCATGTCTTTTTCATGTAGTCCAGGGAGGTATGTCTCAGGTCATGGTATGTCTTTAATGGGTCATTTGCACATACCCCAGAGGTCTCCAATACTGACAGGCTTCAGGTTTTATATAGTAAAGACTCTAGCTTTGCAGAGCCTTTAACTTTTTACTAAGCACTTTGACCTTTTCACCTTTTGGTTTGGATTAATAAATATGTTACATAGCATGTAGATTGCAGTTGTGCTGGAACCAGCCATGTGTTACTGGCTATTACAATCTGGCAATGATTCATACTTTTATACAGTGCTACTCTATAGAGAGACCAAATGCACTACAGAAAACATATGCAAATGACAGCATAATGATATGCAAATGAAAACAAAAAGGCAAATAAAGCCCTGATAATACGCAAGTGTATGTGAAGGAAACATACAATTCATGCTTGTATGAAGGGGAAATTGTATAGCTCTTTGCACCTGATTATAAAAGGGTAAAACATGTAGGAACTGGAGGTAGCAGCATCAGTTTTGCATTAGCATATTTTAGCTATTAAGCATCACCACTTAACAACAATATGCATGAGGTGATATCTGACACCAAAAGAAACTGAAGCATCAGTGAGGGACATACCATAATTTTACCAATAAGGAGGTTATTGATCACTTCAAAGTAGACTTTGGTTGCCATATAATGCCCACACACAGAATCAGTTGGAATGAATAGCCTTTCCATAAGTGTGGAGGCCAAGTTATGTATAGCTCTTCCTGTTCTAGCTAGAGGAACCTTTCAGAGACAAATGGAGGGCACACTGGGTATTTCACAGGCCTCTACCTCAATATAATTCTTCTACATGTGGAAGAGCATATATGGCTTATCAGCACATCAGGGGACACAGCTAACACTGTGCATACTTTCTACAATAATGCCTGCCTCTATGAGGTACTCGGTGCCATACACTGCAAAAATGTAGCAATAAATACCTGACATGGCTTGCAGGCAGAAAGGTTTGTAAACAGAAGGGCTATTATTCCACCATGCCAGGTGGTGTGTGATGAACATGGGATCATAAACAATGTGAATACACAGCACACAGGCAGTTCACATGATTGTGTATAAACTACACATCTGAGAACTATATCCCCACGTCATATATAGTGACATTCCATAGGGGCCATTTAGTTGATAAGTGCAAGCATTGTGGTCAACATTAATATACAATAACATCATTTATAGTGTCCAAATGCATTAATCTCACATCCATCCATTTGGATACCTTGTTCAAGAGGACATTGAATACTTGTTACAGAACCCTGGTTTATTGAATTCATGTCAATTCACAGAAGAAATGTTCAGCAAGTGACAATACCATAACACTAAATCACTAAAATTCACTTTCAGTACATCTAAAAGTCTGTTTTTTTCCTAAGGAAAGCCCACACACCATTTAATATATATATATATATATATATATATATATATATATATATATAAATATATATATATATTTATATATATATATATATATATATATATATATATATATACATACATACATACACACACAGATATACATACACATATATATATATATATATATATATATATATATATATATATATATATATATACATGGATTCACTTCATAATCTCGAAATACTGAAATATCGAATTCCAGTATCTCATGACCATGAAGTCGAAAATCCAAATAACCGAAACCACAAAACCGCGAAAACCAAAATCCCGACACCACAAAACCGTGAAAAGACACAGCTCACACTACACAACACATACAAACATACACACCTCCCGACACTTTACAAAAAGCAATACAACACACACACAAACAACTAAACAAACAAACACACCTACCCTTACTATATGCAGGGGGGCAAGCCCCCCTGCACTCCCCTACTAATATATGCTAACTCCGAGGTCACACTACACTCCATAACACAAACAACCCAGCACCACACATTCCACACACCCCCTGCACAAACACACACAGACATACAAACACCACCACTCCCAACACTAACACACTCACACTCTGACCTACCTACCCTAACCCCACACATAAAACGTCCCAACACACTAACACACAATCCCTCCCCAAAACCCTAAAATAAACAACACTCACCTAATACATTATCCGTACTACGGGTTCGACATTTCTGGGTTTGCGATTTCCATCTGTTCGACTTTATAGGCTCAAGATTATGAAATTCAATATTTCAGGATTTTGAGCTTATAAAGTGTGTCTATAGATATATATATATATATATATATATACACATATACATATATATATATATATATATATATATATATATATATATATATATATATATATATATATATACACATGCATACACACACACACATATTTAACAACTCCAGGGTTACGCAGATGTGAAGAAAAGTATAAAGTCCTTAGTCCTTTACTGGTGAAAGTGAGTTTTACCAAAATTACTAGTCCATACAACTAGCAACAATAAGAAAATCAAGACCACTGGTTCAGACACAAAAGTATTTTATTCTCTAATGCCTCGGTACAAACCCTTCCAGGTGTTACTTTTGGGTCTGAACCAGTGGTCTTGATTTATCAAAATTTACTGTCTGGTATTGCCACTTGCTGACTCAGTCAATGTACAGCTGTCCCCAGTGTATTTTACTTTACATAATATATTGGTGAGGAGATAGGCCAGACATCATCACATAGCAGCACAGACTAAGTGATGATGCCTAATCCAAAACTATGGACCATGAAGAACATACAGTAACAATACAGTGTCACACAGAAAAAAAAAACATGATCCATTCTGTTCAGGCTACATTGGTCAGTGCACGGACAGTCCACATTGTCCATTTTACATTCCCACATACACCACACAGGAGGGAGGGTGGAAGGTGGAGTGAATCACAGCTAACATCTTGCGTACAGGTTGCTAAGGACACAGTGACACATGGCTGACTACACATAACTGGAGAAGGGATCATGTTACAGAAGACAGGGGTGGGGGAGGGTCTTAAGTTAATGGATACTCTGTGTCAGGAACCATTTCCTCCCATGATGAACTGAGGATGCCATTATATGATCATGACCTGGGTCTACTCTGCTAGCTTGCTGCACTAGGACAGCAGGGTGTCCCCTGGCAGGGATGATTTGCAGTTATGGAACCATGACCTGGATGGAGTTTGCTCACAGGGTGTTTTGAAAATGGAGGATGTCAACAATGAGGGGTGACAGAGTGTCATACATTTAGAGATGCAGAGAAGTGCTTTGTATCCTGTGATGGCCACTCTTACAAAGCAAATGTTGGGCATGTAACCCTACTCCAACCATGGACAAAATTGATATATAGGGCAGTGATGGTAGCATTGGCGATCCTCCATATGAAGCAAAAATAGAAGGCAGGAGTGCCTACAAACCTCATGAGACCTATATGTACTGTGCCCCTGGAATCCATGCCTCATGGACCTGTAGGCCAAGCTAGTTGACATTCTTACAAAGGCTACACAACACAGCTCTATGGTGGACTGGGTCACATCAAATTGTGCATGGATGATGGCCTGACACATCTGATGATTGATCTTGAGTGTTGCCTGTATATTAAGGACTAACTGTTAAATGGGATTAACAGGGCACCAGGGTAGACTCCCCCCACCTTACAGAAGATGGTTAGCACTCAGACTATACAGCCTCAGATTCATCTAAGGGCAAGGCCACTCCTTCACTCTGCACTGTGGGTTGATGCCCACCAAGGATGGAGACAGACAGCACAACTGTGTCATCAGACTGTGACTCAGGGATGTGTACCCTGCATCTTCATCAGCCCCTACATAGGTGCCAGCATCAACTTGTTTCCCTGGCCTAGTTTCTACAGGCATCACATTATCAGTGCTCTACTCAGTGACTACATAACAAAAGACACGCCATAGTAAGTGAGTATTTGTGCAAATGCTGTGTCTCTGTGGCATGCACACCAATGATGTCCATGCAAGATACCATACATTTCCATCCTACCTCTGATGCCTTTCTGATGTGTCTGGATACCTGATGTTCTTATAAAAAAACATAAGCAACATAAACTTTTGTCAGCTTACAGTCTATATGTGCAGTACTGCTGCACACTAATCTGCTGAATGTGGTACTAACCTGGTATATTATCCACTGAGGGGTCGGTCTGCTTCAAATGCTCGAAGTTGTAGAACATTGAATCACGCATCATTGAAGATGAGATGATAGATGTTCTACAGCACTGAACATGAAAGTAGACTAAATTAAAAAAGATAAAACCTCTACTTGTAAGTTTTTGCAGGGGGCAAGCCTCCCAGCACCCCCCACACCACCTGCTACTTAAATATACCAACTTCGAGATCGCACTACAGTGAAGAGAATGGTAAACTTCCTGTTCCGTGCCATTCTCTTCACTGTAGTGCGATCTTGGAGTTGTTATATTTTAGTAGCAGGGGGTGTAGGGGGTGCAGGGGGGCTTGCAAAAATATGAAATAAGTTTTCGCGTTTTATTTATTTATTTGTTTAGTTCGATATTGCAGAACTCCGATCCTTTGGTCCTCGATGATCAGAGGTTCGATGTTCTGCAATTTTGATAGTCTGAAGGGGACCCCCACTGAGACTTGTGGGGGTGGGACCATCCTGTAGCCAATGTCCACTCCTAAAGGGAAACCAAAAACACCTCCGGCTCTGTCAGCTTCTTCCACCTGGATGCCTTCCACCCCCATCCCATGGCTAACCTCTCAGTTGCTACAGACTATTCCTTTGCCTGGGTACAGTACAGCATGTTAGTAACATTCTTACAACACTGCTACAATGTGGAGCTGCAACTAGCTGCCCATGTCTTCTGACTGCCTGTAGCCCAAAATATTGTCAGCAAGGCTGAAATTGGCCATCTTCCACTTCATCCTCTGGACATGAAAACACCTGTGATTAAATGTCACAAAACTACATACTGTATACTATTTTGACCAGAAGGATGCCAGCTACATATATACTGGTAACCTACTTCTACCATACTCAAAAGGAACATATATAGGGATGTGCCATATTACAGCTGTACTTATGCACTCCTCATAGGGCTCATCCAATTATTTTGGAACAACAGCTATGTACATGGTATGGCAGTCATCCCTGCTGCCAACGTAATGGGACACTTTAGGAAATGCCACTGACACAACTTTACCCTATTACAGTAGAGGGATACACAGGGATACCATATCTAACACCAAAGGAAGGCATACAGATTAGAAAGACCATGCCCTCACCAAAAGTAGTGACATGTATGTACATGGACAAGCTGTCCTGATATCATGTGCTGCCTTCCCACCAGTACAAGTTATGTACAGTCCACACATGAAGGCATGCATACATCCATATTACCAGCCTTATGTAATGTCACTTCCTGTTCAACAGTGTACATCCTTAGGAAGGCAGATACAAGCAGCTTACAATACCCTTGTAGAATATTGTTTAGCTCCTTGAGCTGTTTTTGGATCCACGAAGCAGAACATGATGCTATTCCTCACAGATTCATTGAGATTCCAAGGCCACTCCCCTCAGGCACCACCTCCTTTCTCCAGGAGGGCCATATCAGTCAATCCCAGAATACATTTGTAGATACCTCTCCACTCATCTAGTTTATATTTAAAGGAAGATAGTGAGTTGTGCTTCTTAACATGCGGGGAAGTTTAAAGGTTTGGGGGGGCACTATGTTAGTATTTGTGTCACTGAGTCCTTATACACAGCCTGCAGTAATCCTACTAATGTTTCTGGGACTTCAAACCATTGCAGGACTGGAGCATAACAAAGATGCTAAATTGATAGAAGAAGTAAAAGAAAAAATAAGAAGTTCAAAGGTACAGGATATGAAATAGGATGAAGTAACAGCAAGAGATATTGAAAGACAGTTAAGAAAAGCCTCCAATTGGAAAACCTCAGGCCTAGATGCAGTGCCTAACTTCTGGTTAAAAGTATTAACATTTTTACACAAAGATGTAGCTATGAGTAAAAACTATTTATATGCACACCTTGAGCAGACACCAACCTGGCAAACAACATGAAAAACAATGCTCATACTTAAGAGAGAATCTGCAAGCTACCCTAAAAATTATAGATCAATAACTTGCCTTCTGACGATGTATAAACTATACATAGGAATTGATGCCGACAAAGTTTATCGTCATTTAGAAGAAAACTCAATTATGGCAATAGAACAAAAGGGCAATACAAGAAAGTCATATGGAACAAAGGATCATTTGTTGTTAAAGTCAGTGGAGAACTGTAAAAAGGGGAAGAATGTAAGTATGGCATGGATTGACTATAAAAAAGCATTTGACAGTACACCACATTCTTGGATAAAAGAGTGCTTAAAAATGCCTAACATACACCCTATACTGATAAACTACATTACAGCGATCATGAAACAGTGGCAAACCATTTTGCAGTTAAACCATAATAAAGAACAAATTATTATTCCCTGGATAAAAATCCAGAAGGAGATATTCCAGGGTGACTATGTCCTTGCTGCTCTTTTGTCTTCCCCTTAACCCATTAAGCTGTCTGCTTAACAGATTAGGTCATGGCTATAATTTGGCTACCAGAAAGCAACAAAGTGTAAAGACTTCTCATCTTCTCCTTGTCAATGATTTAAAACTGTATAGCGCATCTGATGAGGAAATGAAAGTACAACTGCAAGTTGTCAAAACTTTTTCAGATGATATAAGAATGTCATTTGGTCTTGATAAATGTGCAAAAGTAACCTTCAAAGCAGGAAAGCTGCAGCACCAAGAAAATATCAGTTTGGGACAGGAACTGATATAAAGGAACTTGAGCAAGAGGGAGTGTATAAATATCTGGGAATTGATGAAGGATCAACAATAAAACATAAACAAATGTGAATAAAACTCATTAAGGAATATTTTGGAAGACTAAAATTAATTCTGAAACAACGCTGATATCTTGGAACAAAATTCAAGCTATAAACCACTTTGTTCTTCCTGTCCTAACTTACAGATTTGGAGTGATTAACTGGCCCCAGAAGGTGTTGAACAGATTAGACAGTAAAACAAGAAGGATGCTTCATGCTCACCAAATCATTTATAAAAATCAGTGCATACCAAGATTATATATTCCCCGTTCCAAAAGAGGTATGGGCCTTCTTGAAACTGATAACATGTACAGATCTGCAATTGTGGGACTGCATACATATCTGCTGACCCCACAAGACCTAAACACAGTGAAAGTTTTTAAATATGAGAATAAATCTAAGATGACTTCCCTGCTTAGTTTTGCAAAAGCATATCAGCATCAAGCAGGAATGGAAAATAAACCAGAAGTAGATAAAAATCAGGCAGCAACTGAATGTGCCAAAAAACAAAAGGAAGAATATAAGATGAAAGATCGGATGAGAAGGCAAGAAATGTGGAAAATGCATAAATATAGTTGCAAGTATAGAAAACTTCTGGAAGAACCTCATGTTGATCAAGACTGAATGCAGGAATGGTTAAGTACAGACAAATTCAAACCAAAAGATGAATGGTTAATACTGGTGGCCCATTGAACATGTGGGGGAAACAGACAAATGTAGGTTTTGTACAACAGAAATGGAAACAGTTGCACACCTTGTTGTTGACTGTGACGTACTAATGGCAGAAGGACTGCATATTGAAAGGCATAATAATGTGGCAATACCGTTGCACTGGGGATTGCGCAAACATTATGGTATTGAAGTGGCTGAAAATCACTGAAAACACAAGCCATAACGCATCATAGAAAATAATGAAGTCTATATCACATGGGATCACCCATTACCAATAGTTCAAAAGACAGATGCTAGAAAACCAGATATAGTGGTCCATGAAAAGAAGACAAAAGCAGCATTGATCATTGAAGTTGCTACACCCACTGACTATAGTGTCTTGCGTACAGAGATTCACAAAGTCATAAATTATCAGGATAAGCAGGCAGAAATGAGAGCAATGTGGAAGAAAGATACCCAGACAGTTCCAATAAAAGTAGGAGTAACAGGTCTTACAAAAAAGAATCTACAATCATATTTAGATATGTTACCAATACATGTAACTGCATACAAATTGCAGAAAGAGTAATTACTGGGCACATTGCGGGTGCTGCGAAGAACACTTCTGGCTGACATCAAAGACTGAAACAATACTAATTTCATGAACTTTAACCGTACTTTGACTTAGGAATGGGGACCATTCCTGTCATGGTATTAGAAACCCAAAAGACTTGGAAAAATTTAAAAAAGGAAGAATAATTTAGTAGTATAGTTACATGCTGAGTGCTATCTGATGAGCCCTACCTGTCCCAACCCTAACCCCCTACACAACAACAAAGTCCTACTAATCTAAGTGTGTTCTCTCTCCTGGAGAGAGGGACCCACTTCACAGTGGGTGACATCAGGATGCCACTGCACAATACATAAAAGAAGGTGCCAGCTGGAGGCAAACTACAACCAGAAGTTCAATGATGGAGGCAGCAGAGAGAAGGAAAAAGCTGCATTAACACAATTTATAATGTTTCTCCTGGCCAGACAGCCATTCTCTGAGCTTTTGTTACTTTGTGTCTTCTTAGGAAATATTCCTTTGGGGTAAGCAATGAAACCTAGCTGTCTCTCCCCCTCAAACAAGTATCCTGTACTGGTTTGTGAATATCTTGATTCCAGAAACTAGGATCACTCTCTCATGCTCCCTTTCTATTTCCTGCCCTGCTTTCTGGCATTCTACTGTTTTCCAACCTTCCCAAAAGAACGCTGAACAAAACTGAAACCTCCTGTAGTAAAACAGGCAAGTATGTCACAAGCCACAGGACACAGAAGGAAAGCTACAGCAGTGGTGAGTTTATTGTCTGGCTTTTTCTCCTCAACATAATAATACAATCAGTTATGACTTGCCTTTAAACTTCTTCACAGCCAAATGTGTCTACCTGTCAATAAGCCTCTAACCTGCTACACTCACAACTTGAATCTCAGATCATCCACCAGGCACATGCTGACTATTGCAAAATGAAAAATAAATACTACAAGTCTTCCTTTTGCTTACAATATCTCAAAAGCTTTAATCCGCTTCCTGTAGAAATATAAGCTCAAAATTCTCCCCATATGTTGATTTCCTTACCTACACACCACTTAACAGACAATTTTCTTTTTATAGCTCATTGTAGCCCCTTTGCTTGCCAACCATTAAGCAATCCCCAATCAGACTTAGCCCATTCCTTCCTCTGCATGAGGCTCTGTACCCCAGGGCAGTACACAACAATAGTTATCCAGGGAAGATGTTAAACAGGCAGCCATGAAGGTCAGTTGTGTTCTTGCTGGCATCCTGACAACTAAGGGTATTTTCTACGTTTCTAACTCCACCTGCGGGGACCGACTACACCTTTCCCTGTGTAAGTTTATACTCTCATACACTTATTAATGAAGGCTACCAGCAAGTGATGGGTTGGTGAGCCAAAGGCTTTCCCTCCTGGAATACTCTTTGCAATGCCACTCCGTTTTCTGTTGAATGGTGGCAGTTTGCATCCCTGCTTTGCCTTTCCCACTCCCCAACTAAGGTGAGCATTCTCATCTTTCCCTGCCAGGGTCATCAAGCACTTGAGTTGCTAATCAAACTTGGATTACCTGGGGCATAATCGGGGCTTTATCCCTCTACACCACTGGTGCAAGCAACTTAAATTGTAAGTTGTCACTGTACTGTTATATAACAGAATCTAAACTAGAAATAAATGCCAACATACTGTCAGCTACATGCTAACGCCTTTGTTACTTAGCTCAAGTTAACCACATATATATTTGTTATACGCTATATGTAACTACTCCAGTGATTTCTTCAAAATGTTTGCTAACAATCCTATTATCACATGTACATCACCTACTGTTTTAATAGTTATCATACTTAATTAACCAGTCTTTGTATTGTGTATATTCATATGCATGTATATTTTTTGTTAAAATTTTCACAGTACACATTATACACTTTTCAAGTTATCTCAGCATGCCCATCCACACATACATATTCCTATTCATTCCAACTTCCACTGAATATACACCCCTTCCTCTTGCTGCCCTAACCTTCTTATGATCTCTTTCTTGAAATACCTCTTTGCTCGGCTTCCTTTATGCCTCCTCACTGTTGTACATACTCTACTGGCATGATTGAACCTCTCACCCAACCCTTCTTCCAGGTGGCCATCACCCAGTCGTATACATATTCGAATCTTGTAACCTCATTTACACTGTTTCTTTTATCCTCCCTCTCCCATCTTACCCCAGTCATCCACACCCTGTATCACGCTCCCTCCCACATGGGATCCCCATTACACTATTAAAGAAAACGTCCAGCCTCACTTGCAGTTTAACTCAGTCCTGAGGCTTTTCTTCTCTCCACAGTATAGTTCCAGTATGGTTTAGTTAGCAAGAACCAAGCCTGTACTTCACAAAAAATCCTTTCCTTTCTTTAGGATCAAAAGGAAGGGAAAGCCAACTCACTTTTTTGTTTTTATGTTAACCACTCACATGCTTTGGCAGTGGAATTTGTATCCATCTACTTGACATACCACAGTAACATGGAAAGCTGTAGTTTTTCCTGTCAGATACCACCCACAAGCTGCCAGCAGGTGTTAAGGACTGTAAAAAGAAGTTATGTACCTACCATAACGTTCCATGTTAGTTGTCTTCATCTCGCCTTCTTCTTGCTGGTTGGGATCGGAGCCGATCCTTGGCTCCAACTCGGCCATCTTCTATAGCTCGAGAGCTGTTTATTGGCTCGAGGCTACCCCTTATCCCATGATGCCTAGCGCTAGCTACCCAGATCTCGTTTGTAATAGCTAACCTTAGACTCAACCAGAGAAACAACCTGCCCAAGGACAGGTTGAGCATACCTATCATACTCTCTAAGTCAGTAGAGGAAACAAACCAGAGAATACTCAGCCAGTGAAAACAAAACTTGTCTCGATCCAATAGGACAGGGGGCCGGATGGTGGGACGCAAGAAGAAAGAGAGATGAAGACAACTAACATGGAACGTTATGGTAGGTACATAACTTCTTTATGTTAAGTTGTCTATCTCGCCTTCGTTCTTGCTGTTTGGGACAGCATCCCTAGCACTTACAATCCTGGGCAGCTCATTGGAACAGACTCTTTAGAACAGTGGAACCAAAGTCAGCCCTGCTCCTGGAGACCATATCTAGTTTGTAATGAGAAATAAAAGTATGAGGATTCGCCCATGTGGCAGCTGCACAAATAGAATCCATGGGCAACCTAGATTGGAAGGCTACAGAGGTGGCCAAAGCCCTAGTAGAAAGACCTTTCGGTTTGATAGGCAAGTTTTTGTTTCTCAATTGATAAATGAAGGTAATAATATGAGACAACCACCTGGATAAGGTCACTTTGGAAACTGGGAGACCTTGTTTGCCTAGAGCATAGGGAAGGAATAGTTGGTCCAACTTCCTTGTATTCCTGGTCCTATGCAAGTAAAAATGCAGTTGTCTATGAACGTCCAATTGGTGTGATTTGTATTCTGCCTTGTTGGTGTGGTTAGGGAAAAACACAGGAAGGTCTATAGATTGGTTCAAATTATTTTCTGAGCAGACTTTTGGAAGGAAAGATGGATTAGTCCTCAGAGCAACCCTATCCTTATGAAAAACCAAGTATGGAGGATGAACACATAGTGCCTGAAGTTCAGAGATGCGTCTAGCTGATGTAATAGCCACCAGAAAGAGTGTTTTCCAAGATAAGAATTTAATTGAGCAGGACGCTGCAGGTTCAAAGGGGAGCATAATTAAAGAGGTTAGTACCAAATTAAGGTCCCAAGGAGGAGGGGGATCTCTCACTGGAGGTCTAAGGAAAGAGGTCCCTCTTAGAAAGGCTTTACAGAGCTTATGGTACATAATGTTTGAATTAGACAGCCCAACATGAAAGTTAGAAATGGCCACCATTTGAACCCTGATTGTAGTAGAAGCGGACCCAGAATGAAAGAGTTGTGCTAGGAACTCCAAAATTTCATGGACTGGGGCTGAAAAGGGATCTACGTTCCTAGCCTCTGCCCAACAAGAAAAACGTTTCCATTTACTAGCATAAGAATTTTTCTAGTTGTGGACTTGTGAGAGGACACAGTAATCTCACGCACGGCTGGGGAAATGCTGGGAAGCCTGGCTAGGGTTGGAATTGGAACAACCAAGCTGTGAACTGGAGTGTTTGAAGGGACTGATGCAGCCCGCCTGACTGATGAATCAGCAGGTCTGGAATGGGATCCAGAGTACAGGGCTGCTCGAGAAGGTAATGATGCAGGAACAGAAACCATATCTGTCGAGGCCAGTAGGGGGCAATGAGGATAATTTTGCAACCCAACGATATAGCTTTCTGTATGAGCTTCAGTATCAGGGGAAATGGCAGGAAGGCATAAAGGAGTCCCTGAGGCCAGTCATGGACTAGAGCGTCTCTGGGAGAGTGACCTGGAAGCAGAAGAATGGAGAAGTAGTTGCTGCATTTGCTGTTGAAAGGGGTGGCAAAAAGATCGCAGCAAGGCTGTCCCCATTTGCAGAAGATCAGATCCACAACTTCCTGATTCAGAGACCACTCGTGAGGCATGAGAATAGCTCTGCTGAGCCTGTCCGCTATGACGTTGGGCCTCCCAGGGGTGTGCGTTGCAATCAGAAATCATTGGGAGGAAATCGCCCACTGCCAGAGTCTGAGTGCTTCTCGACATAGGGGATAGGACCTGGTTCCGCCTTGCTTGTTGATGTACCACACCACTGACATGTTGTCCATTTGAATTGCAATGGTCCCAGAAGGGAGAGAGTCCTGAAGAGCTTGCAATGCTAGGAGCACGGCTCTCATTTCCAGGACGTTTATATGCAGATGGTACTTGTGAGGCTGCCAAGTGCCTTGGACTGTCCTGCCCTGATAATGCCCCCCCACACCCTATCAGGGAGGCGTCTGTGGTCACTATGGCCACCAGAGGGGGCTGGACGAAGGGTATGCCCTGAGACACTAGTGGGGAGACCATCCACCAGAAAAGGTGCCTTTTGCATGCTTCTGTAATCATGATCATGTGAGACATGGGCAGCTGTTGGAAAGACCATTGTGTGAATAGAAGCCACTGAAGGATTCTCATGTGAAAGCGGGTCAGAGGGATTAGAAGAATTGTTGCTACCATGGAACCCAGAGTTTGAAGGATAAATCTGACTTGGATCCTTTTGCACTGCATTAGAATTTGAACTTGTTGGCAAATTGTAGACACCCTGTCTGGCGGCAGCCTTGTGGACATGTTCCTTGTGTCTAAGCCTGCTCCTATATAGGTAAAAGATTGACAGGGCAACAAGGCAGATTTTTCGAAGTTTATTGTGATGCCTAGCTGGGAGCAGATTGTGACTGTATAGTCCCTGGCTTGGAGAAGTTGATGCCTGGTAGTAGCAGTGAGGAGCCAGTCGTCTAGATACGGAAACACGTGGAATCCTCAACATCTCAGGTGAGCCGTGACCACTGCCATACACTTGGTGAACACCCTGGGGGCTGTGGTGAGACCAAAGGGCAGAGCTCTGAACTGGTAATGACTGGCTCCCAGCCGGAAGCGAAGGAATCTCCTGGAATGCCTGTCTATTTTGATGTAATAGTACGCATCCTGGAGATCTATGGAGCACATCCAATTTTCCTGACCCAAAAAGGGTAGAATGGACTGTAGCATGACCATCTGAAGCTTTGTTCTTTGAACAGACTTGTTCAGTCTGCTGAGATCCAGAATCGGTCTCCAGTCCCCTGTCTTTTTTGGTACCAAAAAGAACCTTGAGTAAGTTCCAGATCCGTGTTGGTCTGCCGGGACTTCCTGGATGACTCTTTTTTTTTTTTTAGCAGTTTTGAAATTTCTATGACTGCTTGGTCCCTCAAACTGGGTGGAACATCTGGAAGGGATTTGCATGAAGTTAAAGGGGGCTGAGAGAAGGGAATTTTGTAACCTCTGGATATAATTGACCGTACCCATTTGTCTTGTGTTAAATTTTGCCAGGCTTTTGGGTACAGCGAAAGTCTTCCCCCGACTGCCTCCAGAGGAGGGCAGTCGGGCAACCCTTCAGGGATGTTGAAAGGGCTTCCCAGAGAAAGATTCTCTGTTGCCCTGGTTCTGCGGACCCCCACTGCCATGAGGGCAGCGTCTGTTGTTGTTTTCCCCTCTGCCCCTGGAGGAAAAGTCACTACGTGTGTCAGGCAAGGCTCCCTGGGATTTTCAGAACTACATTTTACCACTCTTCTGACCCTTGGGGTATGGTCTGGAAGGAGTGGAAAATGGACTCCCACAGCAGAGAGAGTCTTGCCTTCTTGCTCACACCTAGTCAAAGTGTCTTTCACCTGTGGTCCAAAAAAAAGGAACCATCAAAGGGGGTGTTGGTGAATGATGCTCTAAAGGGTTCTGCAAAATTACACAGCCGCATCTACGCGTGTCTCCTCAGGGCCACACCCGTACCTGCGGCTCTGCTCGCACCATCGGCTGCATAGGAAATGAGCCTCATGGAGGAGTTCACTACAGAATTAAGGGTCGCCAGCTGGGAAGCCACTTTAGCTTGAGCCCCCTCAGCTGATGGATCTTGAAGGGTATCTCCAAGCTCTTTAAGAAGATCCCTCTAAAGCCAGGTAAAATGGCATAAGTAGTTCAGTGACCTCATAGAAAAGGTCGCTGAAGCAAACATTCGCTTCCCATATCTGCCCATAGTCCTAGACTCCTTGTTAGGAGGATGGACAGACAAAGAAGTTTCCGCTAGCTCCTTTTTCGTGGCTGCTGCTATCACCATGGCATCAACAGGAACACCTTTCAAAAGGAATTGCTTGTCCTGAGGTGCTGTAATGAATTTACCAGGTCTCCTCGGGGTTGGTTCCACTGTATCCGGATCTGACCAAGCCTTTTGAGCCACCACTGACATAAGTGGATCGAAAGGCGGAGAAACCCAGGAGGTGGAAGGTCGGGAGCCGAACGCATCCAGGAATACAGACTCATCCTCGGTAGGGGCTAGGGGCAAGTGACAGACTCAGGGGAGTCAATGTGCTTCCTCTTGCACTTCTTCTTATGAGGGGGCTCCTCTGAATGGTCAGGGGAGGCCTCAGAAGAAGAGGAAACACCCAATGGGGTACCCTGGAGCGCCGGTTCCCCACGCTTGGGGTCTGGAGGAGGAGCAGAGGTTGGCACAGGCACTATAAGGGACGGAGCCGATGGGGCCGATAGTGGAGCTGACTCAGAGGCCAGCACACTCCTCATGACATCGAAGGCGTCCCTGCCATGATGCAGAGAAGGCTCCAGCTTCGAGGAAATCAGAATCCTTCTCCGCACCGAGGGAGATGGCTCTGAGGCCGATGTAGGAGCCGAGCTCACCTGCGCCGAAGCTCCGAGAGGGAGAACAGGGTCGGACAAGGGTCCGATGCCACTCGCCCCCGCAGAGCCGATGAGGGAGCCCCAGCATCCAGATCCCTCGATGGACTGCACCATTGAAGGAATCGGAGCCGATGACGGAACCGAAGGAGACAGAGTTATCGAAGTCGACGGTACCACTACTCGAACCCCAATGAACTCTGGCTCCAAGCTCAATGGAGTCGGAAGAGGAACATCGATAGAAGTGGATGGAGCTGACACCTGTTGAGGAGAGCTGAACAACATCTTGGCAAGTGCCTGCAACTTTAGCAACCTACTGACCACTCTCTCCACATCGTGATCCGAGAGCCTAGAGGATCGAGAGGAGTGAGATGATCTGTGACTGTGCTCGCTCTGAAGCAGGGGAGACTGAGAAGCCGAATGAATCGATTCCAGAGAGGGTGACCTCAGCCTCTTGTGGCTCCGCAACGGCTCTGAAGTTTCTGATGGAGCCGACGGGGAGACAGTCATATCGGTTCCAGCCTGAACCGAAGAAGCAGGTATGGTCTGAATCAAAGACGGCTCCACACTTGGAGCCGACGATTTGGACAATTTTGGGGATTTCACAGGCTGAGTCTTGGCCGGTGAATCCTGTGGCTTTAAAAGGCCCCTAAGAATAAGCTTATTCTTACACTCGTGCAGAACTCTTGGACTAAATGCATGGCAGATAGAACAAGAGTCCTGCAGGTGCACAGCGCCTAAGCAATAGACGCAAGAAGTGTGACAATCTGTCAGAGACATTTTCTGACAGCATGAGTCACACTTCTTGAACCCAGACAGTTTGGATTCTTTAGACATCCTGAAACCAAAAATACAACAGTAACTAATAACCAATATACAGTCTACAGAAAAAACACAGGCAATACAGTATAATACAGACTAAAGTTTTTTTTTTTTTTTTTTTTTTTAGGAAGCCTCTAACTCAAATGGCTGGCCTAACAAGAAAGTATAAGGAAAGCCTCTAACCTAAATGGCTAACCTGACAAGAAAAGGAAGGAGGGGGAGGGGTAGAACTCTCTAATTTAAACGAGTTCTAAGAAGGGAAGGGGGACTACAAAAAATTCACTCAACTACCACAACGAGTATAAAAACTAAATATTAGAATTTAAAGTGTAGAAAAGGATTACTTCACAGAAAAAAGTTCTATAATAAAGTCAATACAAGCCTGAGCCAGAAAAACAACACCTCGCAGCTGAAGCGGCAAATGAGATCTAGGTAGCTAGAGCTAGGCATCATGGGATAAGGGATAGCCTCGAGCCAGTAAACAGCTCTCGATCTATAGAAGATGGCCGAGTCGGAGCCGAGGATCGGCTCCGATCCCAACCAGCAAGAACGAAGGCGAGATAGACAACTTAACATCAATATTTTCAACTGCTTCATTATTTTGTTAAGTCATGTGATCCTATTGTTTACCTTCACAAAGCTTTTAGCATAAAGGTTCAAATTTCACTAGGCTGGGAAGGATCACCTGCACTGCAAGAAACACTAACCCAGATTTACCGCAGGACTGTCCCCTGTACTATTGATGAACAGAGGCAGCTCCTACATGCTTTATCCCATGGATGGATCTCCACACGTTATCTATGGTATGATCCTAGTTATTCTCATTAGGGGTAATATATAATTATTCACCATGGGATGGGAAACGCCAATCTCTAATTGAATGGAATAGATAAATATGAGCACAAAAAGAGAAACTGGCTAGGCTTAAAATGGCATACAAGGGCAGCTAGCCTAGTACTTTCCTATGAACCTATAACAGCATTGTCTCTTTCTATTTCTTTTTATTTACAGCCTTTTGCTGACAGGGAAATTGCATCACTTCACTGTGACATGCAGTGAAGTAGTGGTTATACTGACTACTGTATGTTTTACCTAAGTGATTCATTCTTTCACTTTGCAAGCCAATGCAAGTATATATTTGTGTTCTGTAACATAGCAGTTTTGATTTACTGCCAATGGAATCAAATGCAGTGAATACATTACATATGATGTGATATGCGGGACTGCTCTTCACTTCTGTAACTGCTATTGATTTATTGCTGAAAGATGCAGTGAATGATAATTGATTTACTGCTGATAGATTCAATGAATACATTATATGATATGATCTGCAGGAGTGCTTTTCACGTCTGTCACTGATAACTGAAGTGCTTTTAACAAACATGTCCCTTTCTGTCTGTTGTGCTTAGTCCAACTACAAAGTTTGCTGCATTAGAAACGAACAGAACAATGACAGCTGTCTTTATACGGGCTGTACAGAAAACATTACTGTTGATCAAGGTAGACTAAACAGAATATGTTGAAAAACTCAAAATAAGGCACGCTGAAGAAGAGATGAGAATATTGGCTATATTTTGATGTAAACATTGCAGAAGAGTGCTACATTGTAATGGGAAAAAGAACATGACAGCAGTTATAAAAGGGAAATATGTTTACAACTAATAACGCACATCTTTAATTCTACAACAACATGAAATTGATAAGCACAGAATTAATAGAGAGAGGTTATGATCAACACCTTGTTAATAACAGTATAGAAACAGTAAAGAACCTTAGACACAGTAGAGCTAAGCCTTACTTCTCCGAGTCTGAAGGAGATGTTATTCATAATGGGGATTATAAGAAACAAAACCAGCAGCCACTTAGAATGTGTTTCAGTTTCTCGAGGAACATAAGACAGTATACTGACATCATAAGTAAGCACTGGAACATTTTAACATCTGATAAACAAGTGAGTAACCTTGTAGGAATACATCCACAGTTTACCTACAAGAATAAAAAATCATTAAGGAGACGATTATGTACACCCACAGATCAAATCAGGACTATAGATACACCAGGGAACAGACAGTGTGGTAGATGTCAATTTTGTAATTTTATCACTCTGGACAGGGAATTTAAGCATCCTGATACAGGTGTGATATATGGACTAAGAATTAATGCTAGGTGCGATAGTTTGCATGTAGTTTATCTCGCTACTTGTCAAGTATGCAATAAATTCTACGTGGGCAAAACTGACAGATTGCTAAGGGATAGAATTAAGGAACACATTTATCACATTAAGAAGGGTAGTCCATTTAATGCCCTAGCAAAACATGTTAAAGAGACGCATGACCAACATACTTTCAAATTTATGGTGTTAAGTAGATGTTATGAGAATCATAGGGGTGATTATATCAGGACTCAGACTGAGAACTTAGAGGCCAACTGGATTGTCAGATTAAGATCGAATGCAGGACATGGCCTCAATGACCATGTACCGATGAGACCCACCCTGAAGAATAGACTCATACGTAGATAGAATATGTTATGTGTTTGTGTGGTCTATAAACTATATATTGCATTTGTGCATACCTTTTATTTAGATAGGAAATACCATGTATTTTATTGTGGTTACATTTTTATTGTATCTATATACCTTTAAATGTTCTTAACCTTTTGATCATGTGATTTTTAAATGTTTGATATAAGTACAGGTGTGTGAGTGTCACTTGATATACACCTGAAGAAGCATTTGGTGAAAGCGCTTGTGTTTGTGTGAATAAATCAGCTGAAGAATCTGGAGCCTTGCCTCTGTTTACTCTTTTTTATTGAATTGGTTCTGTTTTTATACAGAGGCACCTGGTTACTGTTGGACTTTTTTGTTTGTTTTTTAATAATACACTTATACTTATTGTTATATTTACTATTGTCTCAATTCCAGCAAAGATGTAATAGTAATGTTATAATTAATACCAGGGGCACAAGATGCATTTAGCAACAACTGCCATGTCACCTCTCTCTTTTTCAAAATAGCTTTTATATTTGTTGTTAAATGCAACTTGTGCCTCTGAAAATTAACTCTGCCCATGGGACTTTCCCAGTTAATAAAAAATAAATAATGCCATCTGGTTTTGACAAGATGCCTGTGGGCAACACTCTTACCAGCTATGCTACTCAAACCCAAATTACTCCAGTCATTCTTTTTGCTTTGTAAACTGATTTAGTGGTCATAGATTTGGTGGTTCTTAAAGTTACAACGTTTGATCTGTGCTGCCGAGGACAATAAATACGATCTTGGGTTGAAATTAACATGTTTCTACTCTGAAAGTGTTCTTTCATTGCCAGTCTCGAAGACATGCAGGCAAAGATACAGTATCCCAGAGTCTGGGTCCTCTGAAGATTACTAATGCAATGCACTACTCACTCGCATTATTATGTCTTCTGTAGTCTAGACATTTTCTTCTGTAAAGCAAGCAAAACATATTCAGGTTTTATGAGAAACTGCACTTCCGAACTTTTTTTTCAGTAAGTTGCATGTAGTGTTGGAAAATGAACAAATATTGTGTTCAATAATGTTTAATATAAGAAGAGAAATAAAGATACCCTTTGACTTGTTATAATCTGTACTTTTACATCAGTCACTCATAATTCCTCTAAAACTGCACTGTTTGTAAAATCATTAAAGCATTTTTGTATTATGATACTTACCTACGGCTCTCTACAATATTAGTGATGGCTTTTTGTGTCTCAGGTTTCTTTAAGGACTATTAATACCACTCCCCCACACACACACACACACATGCACACTCACACAGGCACTGTAGTAACAGATATGGTGCTCTCAGACAGTACTTCTTGCATGCTAAGGCTCAATTGGTTAAACTTCCTCTCTACAGCCCCTCTATATTTAACTCTACAATCTACCCAAGCCTCTTTTCTTCCTAGTCTCATTTATCAAACCGTCCAACTGGCCGAAAATGTCACCCATGTTACACAAGCCCCAGCACTAACACAAGCTTAGAAATTCTTAGCTCCTTCAGGCACACCTTTCAACTGCCAGAATTTCAGAAAAAGTGCAGATGTGTAAGTAAACTCACCAAAACAGTAAATGTTCTACTATATCATAGCTGCAGTAGCCTAAGCTGTTTAGGTTATATCCTGCCACGGGTATGACCTCTGGCCAGCTGTCAACGTTTCATGACACCTTCTACATTCCCTAACCACTGTGGAGTTTGAGGAGATCCATAAAATTAGCAGGAGCTACGGTACTAAAAGCTTCAGAGCCTTCTAGCCTCAAGAAGGGAAGGAGGGAACTGCTACGTCAACAGTGATCTATCAGAACATCTACTATTATGGTAATTGTAAGTTTACTTACACAACTATAGGACATTCAACATTAGATCACTGATGTAGCAGCCCAAGATAGTTAGACAGATTACCATAGCTTAGGACTATATAGGGAGGAGGAAGAATTACAAGAAACCAGGAGCACCAAGAGAATAGTCCTAGAAAAGCTCATTTAGGACCTGGGCAAGGAATCCAGTTTGTAATACTCTGCAAACATATAAACGGAAGACCAAGCATGATGCCTCTAAAATACTCCTAGAGTTCATCCTTTTCCAAAAAGATACAGAAAAAGTCAAAGCCCTGGTGGAGTGAGCCCTGACCCTGCATAGAAGTGACTTTTTATGGTGAGAAGAGCAGAAAGAAATAGTATGAGACAACTACCTAAAAATTCTTTACTTTGATGCTTTGTCCTTTCTTTTTATCTTCACAGGAAATGAACAGCTGATCAGCCTTATTGAATGATTTATTCCTGCCCAAGTAGTATCTGAGTTGTCTGTGGACATCCAGAGTGTGTGATGTTTTACTGAATGATTTATTCCTGCCCACGTAGTATCTGAGTTGTCTGTGGACATCCAGTGTGTGTGACATTTTATTGAATGATTTATTCCTTCCCACGTAGTATCTGAGTTGTCTGTGGATATCCAGTGTGTGATATTTTATTGAATGATTTATTCTTGCCCACGTAGTATCTGAGTTGTCTGTTAACATCCAGGGTGTGTGATATTTTATTGAATGATTTATTTCTGCCCACGTAGTATCTGAGTTGTCTGTGGATATCCAGAGTGTGATGTTTTATTGAATGATTTATTCCTGCCCACGTAGTATCTGAGTTGTCTGTGGACATCCAGAGTGTGTTATGTTTTATTGAATGATTTATTCCTGCCCACATAGTATCTGAGTTGTCTGTGAACATCCAGGGTATGTGATATTTTATTGAATGATTTATTCCTGCCCACGTATTATCTGAGTTGTCTGTGAACATCCAGGGTGTGTGATATTTTATTGAATGATTTATTTCTGCCCACGTAGTATCTGAGTTGTCTGTGGACATCCAGAGTGTGTGATGTTTTATTGAATGATTTATTCCTACCCACGTAGTATTTGAGTTGTCTGTGGACATCCAGTGTGTCATATTTTCCTCCCCTCTTTCTAGGTCTTGGAAAGAATACAAGGAAATTAATACATTGGCTCAAGGTAAACTCTGAAACCACTTTATGCATAAAGAAGGATTTGATTTCAAAGAAACCATGTCCTTGTAGAAAATGAGGTAGGGCTGACTCACCATAAAAGCTTGTAACTCAAATTCTCTTTTTGTAGACATCAGAACAATGAGTAATACAGTATTCTAGGTTAAGAACCTCAATTCAGCCTGATGAGTTGGTTCAAATTCAAGTGTTAGCGTTTCAAGCACAATGTTATGATCTCAAGGACCTGTTTACTAGACAGATGAATATGTAAAACCCCTTTCAGAAACTGTTTAACTTGACAAGAAGAAAGGAGAAAACCTCTAGCTTCCTCATCTGTTCTGCTTTTACTGCTTAGGTTTCTGTACCACACAGTAGCACTGGTCACACCACTGTTTTGTACACCTTTCTTTTCAGTTTCTTTGGCAGACAAACAGCAATTGCCAAAAGATAAATCTTGATAAAAAAATAAATAAATAAGAAATGCCAGAGGATAATAACTCAAAAATATTGTAGAACCAGAAACATCCAGGCCTTGAAATGGTTTTGGTTCATAGTCTGGCACCAGCTGGAAAATATTTTCAATTTACACATATCATCATCATCATCATCATCATCATCATCATCATCAACTCCCTTTTTCCCAGGTTTCTACATGGGGTCGAGGTCTTGTGTTAACTGTCACCATCTCTCTCAATTCAATGCTACACTCCTGACTTCTTTGACACTCATGGCTGACTGTCACAGTTCTTTTCTCACACAATCCATCCATGTCTTTGCTGGACACCCTCATTTCCTCTTGCTTTCTTCCTGTCTGTCCCAAATCTTCTTCACCAGATTGTTTTCTGCTTTTCTGCACATGTGCCCGAACCACTGTAATCTGTTCTCTTTGGTCTTTTCCACAATTGGAGCTACTTTGGCTTCTTCTCTTATGTCCTCATTTTGTCTTCTCTCCCAGAGTGTTCATCCTAGAACTTGTCTCAGGCACTTAATTTCCATCACCTCTACCTTCCTCATCTGCTCTGTCGTTACTGCCCAGGTTTCTATACCATACAGTAGTACTGGTCGCACCACTGTCTTGTACACCTTACTTTTCAGCTTCTTTGACATTCTTCTGTCATAGACTACACCTGACACTCTATGCTAGTTGGATGCAGCTCCTCTGATTCTAGCTTGGACCTCTTCATTCAGACCTCCCTTCTCCTCAACCACCCCTTGCAGATACTTGAAGCTGTTAGCCTGTTCCACTGTCTTCCATTCTATCTTGATTCTCAGCTTCTGATTTCCCCAATTTGCTGCCATTATAACACAGTAACTTTGCTGATCTATCCTCTCTGACCTATTTGCTAATGTAGACCACCACCAGTACTAACAGCACTGGGCATAGAGCTGAACCCTGGTGCACAGCCACTCCAAATGGGAACTCCTCTGTTAGAACAAACACTCCCCAGGATTCAATAAAGCTTACACGGAGTGTAAGAATAGTGCAGCCGCTCCTGTATGGAATATGGCCACCGAGAGATCCAGTAAACAGGCTTGGGAACAAGGACGAGCCTGGCAGCACTATTCCTGCATGGACACAACTTAATAATGCTAATTACCCCATTTGCTGGTGAAAAACATGCAAATGAGGTGAATTAGCGATTTGGTAAAGAGACAGACATCCGTGCGGGAATAGTGTGAAATGCATTAATGTATTTGGCTAGTAACCGAATACATGTCTACAAAAATCAAAATTGAGGCATGACAGCTCAAAGTAAAGCATGTATTAGAATCCTTAGGCATGCCACTGGCCAAACATATGGCCACTGACACTGAAAAGTGTTTCAAAATTATAAAATTCAAAGTTTTTTTGGCCGATTTCAGCTGTTTAAGCATAGGGCAGCGGCGCACAAACGGGATCGTGCTGAAAATAAAAAAAATGTGAAAAGTCAATTTTAAGTGAAATCTGTATTTTGCCATTATAGTCTATGGCATGCAGAATCAAAACAAGAGCAGGTAACACTGGTTGCTAAGGAGGAAGGCTGTGGTACAGTGGGGTTACCAGGGACTAACTCAAGTGGGGTACGCAAATGAGCAGATTTTACTGAATCACTAAATGGCAGACCATTCCCCGGCTGCACCTAACTGTGTATGAGCTATAAGGCACTGGTGTAAGAAGGAGAAGCAACTGACATGAAAAGGGTGTGTGTCATGCTTGGTGTAAGCACACTGGAGCACCACTGCTCCCATTTCAGCTTAGCTAAGCACAGCTAAGGAAGGGGGTATGTCTGAGGCTGCATTTACTTATTCCATGAAATGAGGAGCGTGTTTGCATCCAGGGGAGGGCCATTTCATCTCAAAACTGTTTACCTTAGCTAAATGGGTTTGCGCGGTGTGCAGCGGGATTTAATCAACAACAACAAAAAAAAAAAAACAGAAATAACGGAACTGTTTACATTTGGGCATAGGGTTTGCGCTGTGCGCCTCAGGGCTTAAAAGGGGCGGAAGTGGGAAAAAAAAAGGGAAATAGCAGAATACAAGCATTCAAGTACAAATAATATAGCAGGCAGGTGGAATGTATCATAGCCAGCTAATCACACAGGCAGCATCTGCAGCAAAACAGTATAAACTATGCAAACACCTTTCAGTCTGTTTTTTCCCACAAACTCTGCACCATAGGTGTACACACTTGGGGGAATTTTAACTGACAAAACTAACAAAATGTTAGGGGCTGCTGTCACCTTGACACATCAGTATGTGCTAGAGGCTGAGGACCGTGATGAGGATAATGCTGACATCCATCGTAGACTGAGAGGAGGAGAAGAGTGTTCAGACCCAGGGTAACCTACCAGGGGCTACATGATCTGGAGATAGTAGAGCACTACAGGGTGGACAGGGACATACTTCAGCAACTCACTGAGCTGTACCGGCCTCACCTCAGACCCAGAGCCAACAGAGGGGAACCCATCCCAATGGATACCAAGGTATGTGTAAGCCTTAAGAATACAAGCTACAAGTACTTTCCAAAGATCTATTAGGGATATCATGGGGGTCTCACAGGCACCTGCATCCAGGATACTCCACCAGTTCCTGGATGCCATGCTACCACATGCTGGTGAGCACATTTACTTCCTCAGCACCAGTGAGGAGAGGACCAGCAGTATGCATCTCTTCCATCATATAGCAGACTACCCGGAGGTACTGGGTACCCAGACTGCACGCACATCCACATCAAAGCACCACCTGGTGACCAGGGTAGGGTCTACATAAACCACAAGGGCTTTCATTCCATCAACTGCCAGGTCGTGTGCAATGCTCAGTGCATTATCATGAATGTGTGTGCTGGCAGCCCTGGAAGCTATCACAACTCCCATATCTGGCATTCCTCACAGCTGTACCAGGGATTTGCCAGGGGGGACATCCCGTATGGCCATCTGGTGGGGGATGCTGGCTATGCACTGGAGCCGTGTATGATGACACCCATCAGAAATGCACACACACACACTCGAGAATGCCAGGATCATTATAGAGCATGTGTTTGGGATGCTCAAGTCACGGTTCCATTGCCTTGATATATCTGGTGGAACTCTACAGTACTCTCCAGCCACGTGTGTAGACATGTTCATAGTATGTGCTATGCTGCACAATATGATCCTGCGGAAACAGCAGCAGCGGGAACAGCATGGGGAATGGCCACACAGCCTCCCACCATTGCCAAGGTCCCCACAGGCACAGACGGACTCGGAGGAGGAAGCCACTGAGCCTGCTCTTGTAGGCAGAGGCATGCTCAGTATGCCCAGGCCTTGGCAAAGAGGCAACACATAGCACACACACTGACACTGTAGGGACCCAGGTACTGATACTTTTCTCTAACTTGCACACACAGTAAAATAGATAACACACACATCACATTACCTGTAACTTACCATGTATAGGTAGTGTACTACGTGCATCCGACAGAGTCTGCCCTCACCCACCATCCCCCACAACTGTGCAGGTAAGTCAGTCTTCTAAATGATAAATTGAGTAGTATATTCTGGTAGCGTATCTATGGTATCTCTGCATGCATGCAAGGGAATGGGGTGACCCACTGGGGTAGCAGCAGAAAAATGACAGCTATGTGGGACACCAGGAAATGTCTGCCCAATACTGGCTTCCCCACCCTATGCAGTATCATTCCAGGTGACAAATCCCACTGCAGTATATGCAGGGGGGTCAACTAAGGTGGGCATAGGTCACATGCATAGATGTCAATGTGGGGATCCCATACTCACCCCTCAGACTCACCCAGCAAGTCAGCCATAGAAAACCATAAAGAAAGGCTTGGCAAAGGCCCACAAATGGAGACAATGATGGAATACCCCCCCCTACAGACTTACACACTGATATCACAGCTGGCCTTGCAGTTGCAGTAAGGCTCTGAAGGGTAAGAAGTCTGAAACTCAATTGTATGCCATTACAATCTAACCTGTGGTCTTTAGCGATATGCCTCTATTCTCCAAGACAGGGCACAATACTATGCTAAATGGAACCAAAATGTAAAGCCAGTATCAGCACAGTATGTGCAAATGTGTACCATTGACAGGTGTACCCTCCAACACCCATAGCCCCATAGAAATGCAGTAACATGTAAGTATGTAGGGTAATAACAGCAGAGAACACATTGCCAGGGCTGTCCCAATCAACATGATAACTTGTTGCATGTCCACAACATGCAGAGGTCAATGATCTATGTATATGCGTGGGAACTACTGTCAGGATGTGGCCAGCACTTACTCCCGGATGTAGTGTCTTGGTAGCCTAGGTGCAGTACTGTGGTAGACAGGGCCATGTTCCAAGAACTGCAGTGCCAACTATATCACATGTCAGCTACACCTACGGTGGGAGTTGTACACACTGTCCTGATGTCAATATCCATTACTACCAGTAAGCTGGACAGGTCATGGACAGGGGCCCACACATATGAACAGTACACAAGTTGGAGTAACCTACACAGTGCCTAACATACCTCCCAACTGTACAGAACTTTT
>NC_056751.1:699146162-699168662 GCF_019279795.1 Protopterus annectens | reverse complement strand
CACCTTCATGGCCCTGAAGGTGGCTGTGCTTGGGGCTGGACAGGAGGGGCAGCCTGCCCCTCGAGGTGCACCAGGCAGCCTTTCATCTGGCACAGCCGGTCATCCAACTCTGTTTGGATGACGCTGTGCACCATACCCTGGAACTGACTGTGGGTGACAGGCTCCTGTCCGTGCCTGCTCCCAGTGGGGGACGGGCCCCATCCCCTGAGGCTGTTCCACCCAAAGGTGGTGCAGGACCAATGGACAAGGAAGTCCTGGGTTGGGTCCCAGACATGCTGGGGCCTGGTGCCATGGCCAGATGAGGCGGGAGAGGCAGATCCGCTGGGATCTTCCTTGTCAACCGTGCTATGGTGTTGAGTTTTTACAAAATATGTTGGTTAATCATGAACAACACATTTCAAGGTTAGTTATAACAGCATGCGTGGGTGTTCCAATTAACCCTATAAAACAGATTTGAAACAGTTGTATAGCAAACAGAACACATGCATAAATGGAACAACAGTATGCATCATAATAGCATGCCAGTAACACTGACGGAAACAGGCCAGCAACAATGGTATTTGAACAAGGTATGTTAACATGCAACCAATCAAATATATGAACAATAATAGAACACAAGCCCAAACTTTAGGTTTGGAGAACAACATACCTGTAGTATATGAATAATAATTATTGATGCAGATGACGGGTGGGGGAGAGACAAAAAGTCCATTAACAACTGTTTATGCTTCTGTTTTCCACAACAGTACTGCTCAATACTCTATGGGTCTGCCCTCACTTTACATCTACCTATGGCCCATAGCTTCTGTAGCACAAACATACCTATTAAACTGTCGGCCTGGAATGGTATGGAGCAAACTGTGATAACTCTAGGTACATGACTAGAGAGGACTCGTACATGTCAGGGCTGCATATCTGGTACTGAAGGGGTACCTTGAACTGCTGTTATGCGAGTGTGCTACTGGCATACTACTGGCATACTTCAACAGGTTTCCGATCTGTGTCCAAGGTTACTGGCAGCAGTGACACTAGCTGTGACAGCGTGACACTTGAGAGACATGTATCGGGAAGTATGCATGTTGTATGTACCTATCCTGCTGTCATTTGCAGGCATGTGGTGTGACAGCTGAACAGTTGTACACAGTTTATTAGTATACCCTTCATACAGCTACTACCAACATTTCCTTACCTGTAAAACCTGTGGAAAAAATATCTGTTAACACTACCTGTTTATACATATAGTCCTGATTCCTTGTGTGTAGATATGCATACATCTTAGTACCACTCCCTGGATTCCAACCATGTCTGGGTGTGCAAAATAGCAACTGAGCTATTTCTCATCACACTGAGCTACTGGGGAGCTGCTAGTTCTTGTTTCACTGGTTTCTGCCTATTAGTCTCTTGTTTAGACAGTCTGAACTTGTAATCCTGTGATGCATGCAGGACAGATAGTGCACTGTACATTAAGACTTTGAATTACTACAATATGGAAAGCAAAGGTTCATACAGGGCATTTATATCTCGTTTTACAGCTCCATTCTAAGTTTACAATAACATACCAGAGTAAACACAACAGTCTGTGTTATAGATGTTTATTTCAGATCAATTTTAGTCAGACAAACTTTATTTACTCAGTTAACACAGTAACAGTATACTTACTAGCAGTACACAATGTATTCCTTCTTAGTTATTTTCACAATATACTGCAAAATAGATTTGTACTCACCAGCCTGTTGGCGCAGCCTCAGCAGTCTGTCAGCATGGGCTTCAATGTTACTAGCCATCTCTGCTGCAGCTGTTGGGGAGAAAAACAATCATTATGCATGCCTGTCTATCCCATCCTCAGGCTAGAATTTGGTACAACTATATCTGTGATACTTACAAATTGCTGGAGCATGGTTATCCCTGGCATCTTGGATCCACTGGTCCAAGAGTGCCTCCTTCCTTCACTTTAGGTCAGCATAGTGGTGCCGGACCTGCTCACCAGTTCAGGGGATGCCAGTAGCACTGGTGAGATCACAGGCAAGATGGTCCCAGCTTGAGTACTGGCCCTGCAGCAGTCTCTCGTCATGGTTACTTACGAGGAGTCCAGCCATGACCCTGGACTCCATGATGCCCCAGCGCTGTGCCCTAAAGTGCAAACCCTCACCTACACCAGCCGTGGTTCCTGCACAGGTTGAACTATAATGGGTACTGGCTGTGTTCCCACCTGTGCTGTTTAAATAAGGCCATATTCCCACCTTTTGCCATCATTGGTCGATTTTGAAAATGTTGTGCACAGCTTAGGGGTGCGCAAAACCGGTAAGCTGATATTAGCAATGCTTAAAGGGCCATTGCTGAGCACTTCTTAACAGTGCGCAAATACGCTTAGCTGAGCTGATTGTTGCTTAGCATTCACGTCTAAGCATTGCTTAAACCAGCTAAGCATAGCTGAGCACTGCTAATCATTGCTCACTTTTAATTTTTAAAAATACTAGAATAATGACTTCATTTAGAAAGTGTATATGATCTACTTTACATGATGTCCCTATATATGCTTTCATTACATTATCAAGGGGTGTGGCTATACTGTATGGGACACTTGTGTATACATGGGTGGTTTCACATGTTATATGCACTCACACTTCCATTTTAGACCAGCTACAATGCCCTTGTTGACAAATATCACTTACTACATCATTTACAAAAAAAATAATTTTAACACTGTTTTCCTATGTAAAAATAAAGTGCTTGCCTTGGTTCTCAAACCATGTATGCCTGCATACAAAGCCGGGACTTTAACCACTAAGCTATCCCAGCATTAGGATTTTAGCTGTATATTTTTATTTATCTCCTCTAGGGTGTTTAAACAATAACGTGCACACCCTCTCAGCTATGCTTAAACATACCTTAGTATGAAAAAAATATATTTTTATTTATTTATGGCCTTGTACAGCTTTGTTACTCTAGGAGGTTGACAGGTATGTGAAGCAGGCATCTGGGCATTCTGCAGACACCTGTACAGTTGAGGGCTTTTCCCATAGGGCACTTTCAGATGACAGACATTTGTGTTTTAGTCTTCATACCCTTCAGGAGGTCTGTGCTAATGTTAACCTATCAGCTTTTGGGATTGTCAGTGCAATATTTACAAAATATCCCTATGTTTGTGGCATTCTCCCCCATTATTTATGGCTTTGTACTGCTTTATTGCTCTAGGAGGGTGAAAAGTATGTGAGGCAGGCATCTGGGCATTCTTCAGACACCTGTACAGTTAATGGCTATGGCCATATGGCTCTTTTACATGAAAGACATCTGTGTTTCAGTCTTCATACCCTGCAGGAAGTCAGTGCTACTGCAAACCTTTTATTCTATCAGCTTTCTGGGTTTGTCAGTGCAATATTTAAAATGTGTCCCTATTTTTGTGGCTTTGTCCCCCCATTATTTATGGCTTTGTACTGCTTTATTGCTCTAGTAGGGTAAGAAGTATGTGTGGAAGGCATCTGGGCATTCTGCAGAAACCTGTACAGTTGATGGCTATGGCTGTACGTCACTTTTACAATGCAGGGTGAGTGTGACAGACCCTGTCACACACCCCCTGCATTGTTTCTAGCTACCCTAGCTATGTCAGTGTCCGCAGACACTGAAATGCTCATTTTATTTCATTTCGGTGTCCAGGGACACTGAAATACTTTTAAAAAGTGCCCTACAGCACTTTCTGAGGGCAGGGTGTGTTGGATGTGCATGCCCTGCTTAGACACACCCCCCTGCACTAGTTCACTGTTCATGTCCATTTAGCCTTAACAGCAGCACACCTTCATGTATATGCAAGGCATGCTGCTGTTAAAGTTAAGGCTTTGACCTAGTCATTACCGACAACTAGAAGTCTAAACCTCAAAATGCACTCACTCGAGGCACTCCTTAAAATGGAAAACATTGACATCTGTGCAGTGACAGAGACCTGGTTCAAAGCTCCAGAGAGCACCACTGCATTACCAGGCTTCAATTCATACCACACCTTTCAGCCACCTAACCCAGAAAGAAGCACTAAAGGTGGAGGTGTGTCCATATTCATTTAGGATATCTACACCTCCAGGCTAGTTGCACAGCATAATGCATCCGAGATTATCAAAGTGCAACTAACTCTGGGCAAGACCGCAATCTAAATTGTAGCTTGCTACAGACCCCCCACCATGCCCCAGGATTCATATTCCTCATTTCTTGATACACTGGAAAGTATTAGGGTACAATCCAACACCCTAATAATGGGCGATTTCAACTACCCCACCATTAACTGGGAAAACTACTCATGTACCAACTCTTTTGCTCAACGCTTAGAATTCATAAATTCCAACGCCTTGGATCAACTTATTCACACCCCCACCAGGGGCAGCAATATCCTAGACCTGGTCATTACCAACATGGGAAACCGGTGTTCCACACCAGAGGTCAATTCCTCGTTGGTCAGATCTGACCACAAGCTAATCAACCTAGACATCCACATCCCACCCCCAATTAGGGAAACCATCATAAAAAACTTCTCCAAAGCCAACTTCACACTTCTTAAGACAGAAGTGGCAAACTTCATGACACCCATGCAGATGGACAATAGAGGTATGACTGCCGAAACCTACACAAATGCACTTTATAAGCACTTACACGAGTGCATGGATCATGCTATCCCTAATAGAACCAAGATGTTATCCTCCAAAAAAAAGTAAGCCAATCTGGTGGTCCTCTGCCATAAACAAACTCTACAACAGAAGAAAGAAATTGTTGCAAAAAAGAGTAAAATCCTATGACTGGAGGAGCTCCCTGGTCAACCTCAGTAAGAAGCTGAGATCCCTCATAAAATCCTCCAAAGCTAGTTACGGAAACAAAATTGCCACTGACTCTAAAGACAACCACAAAGCATTCTATAGCTATGTCAAGAATCTAAATGGGAACACTCAGATCTGCTCTGAGTTACAGCACAATGACACTAAATATACAGAACCAACTGATATTGCCAACATCCTAGCAGACAGGTTCAGTGCTAACTTTACCCCCCTCTCACCCCCTAGAGGGCCCATCTCTATACCGGAAGAATGCAAAGTTCCTATAATCACAGCTGCACAGGTAAAAAATACTCTCTCCAAAGCCAAGAACACAGCATCCATGGGACCTGACAATATCCCAGGCTGCGTTCTACATGAACTACAGAATGTACTGGCACCCTACCTAAGTACCATGTTCAGTCATAGCCTCACCTCAAGCTTTGTACCCACTGAATGGCACACCATGATGGTTATCCCACTCCACAAAGGGGGAGCCAAGACGGACCCCGGGAACTACCGCCCCATTAGCCTGATGAGCCTGGTCTGCAAGGCCATGGAACATATCATCGTGGAACTCATAAACAAAGACATTGGTAATCTCCAAACTCTGGACCCTACCCAGTTTTGATCTGTAAAAGGCACATCATGTCTCCTAAACCTGACTGACTTCTTTGAAGCAGTCACCAAAACCATACATGAGGGTAAAATGGTTCACACAGCTTATCTAGATCTCGCCAAGGCTTTTGACACCATCCCCCACTCTGGAATTATAGATAAGCTCACTAAACTAGGTATAAACCCCTATGTCACAAGATGGGTTGCCAACTGGCTCATGGACAGAACCCACACTGTGAAAGTAGCGGATTCCAAATCCGACATAAGACCAGTGACAAGTGGAGTACCACAGGGTTCAGTCCTGGGTCCTCGCCTGTTTGGTATCTACTTCTCTGAAGTGCAGGCCAACACAGAAGGTCTTTGGCTAACAAAGTTTGCAGATGACTGCAAACTAGGAGCCATAATTGAAACTCCTAACGATGTGGACAAACTACAAAAGGGCCTCACTGAGACAGATACCTGGTGTCAAAGCCATGGCCTGAAGCTCAATGCCAAAAGTGTATTGTCATCCCCTTTGGTAAAAACTCTGTACCCATGAACTACCACATAGCTGGTAGTCTACTTAATGCCAAAAATGTGATAAGAGACCTTGGGACACAGGTGGACAGTAGTCTCTCCTTTGATAATCACATCGCCACAGTGGTCAGGAAATCCTTCTACGTGGCTCATCTCATCACAAAAGGATTCTCATCCAGAAAAAAAGAGGTCATTGTTCCCCTCTACTCATCAGACCCATTATAGAGTACAATGCCCCTTTTGGTATGTACCTCACAAGTCATCTACAACAACTGGAAAGACCACAGAAATACCTCACAAAGAGTATTACTGGCCTCAAACAATGCCCTATGCAGACCGTCTCAACAAACTACAGCTTTAATCCATTGCATATCGCCTACTCAGGGGCGATCTCTGCCTAACATACAAAGCTATGTCAAACCCAGAGCTGTTGGACATGCTCCACTTAAGGAAATCCCAATCCCTCCGAGCTACACGCTCTAGGGACCTAAACCTTGTCACCACAATAAACAGAACATGCTGGAGGGATATATTCCTGTCCCAGAGACTTCCCATACTCTGGAACAGACTACCTATCTATGTCAAACAGAGTTCCTCATTAGCACTCTTCAAGAAAAGTTTTGATGACTGGATGGGAAATGGGAAATTCACCCCGGGGATCACTTCTGTGGCTCTGCTCAACAGGGGCACAGGAAAATAATTTTCTTGGTGGCGAAAGCCAGGGTACAGTTTTTGGCTAGGCTTGTATGGGCCCTAGGGCCGATAGCCTAGTACCTACCTATGAACCTATGAGTGACCAGTGTTCCATACTTGAAGTCAACTCCTTGTTGCTCAGATCCGACCATAAGCTAATCACCATAGATATCTACAACCTGTCCCCACCTCCCATTAAAGAAACCATTGTAAGAAATTTCTCGAAAGCCAAATTCATGCTTCTTAAGACAGAAGTGGCACACTTCATGACAACCATGCAGATGGACAATACAGTTACGACTGCCGAATCTTATACAAATGTTCTCTATACGCACTTACATGAGTGCATGGATCGTGCTATCCCTACCAGAACCAAGACGTTATCCTCCAAAAAAAGGAAGCCAATCTGGTGGTCCCCTGCTATAAACAAACTCCACAACAGAAGGAAGAAGCTGTTGCAAAAGAGATTAAAATCCCATGACTGGAGGAGCTCCCTAGTCAGCCTCAGTAAGAAGCTGAGATCCTTCATAAAATCCTCCAAAGCCAGCTATGAAAACAAGACTGGCACTGACTCTAAGGGCAACCACAAAGCAATCTATAGCTATGTCAAGAATCTCAGTGACAACACCCGGATATGGTCTGAATTACAGGACAATGGCATGAAAATTACGGAACCAACTGATATCGCCAACATCCTGGCTGATAGGTTCAGTGGCAACTTTACCCCCCCCACACCCCCTATAGGGCCCATATCCATACAGGAAGAATGTAGAGCCCCTACAATCACAACTGAGCAGGTAAAAACTGCACTTTCCAAAGCCAACTTTACCCCCCCCCCCACACCCCCTATAGGGCCCATATCCATACAGGAAGAATGTAGAGCCCCTACAATCACAACTGAGCAGGTAAAAACTGCACTTTCCAAAGCCAAAAACACAGCATCCATGGGACCGGACAACATCCCAGACTGCGTTCTACACGAACGTCAGAAGGAGTTGGCCCCCCACCTAAGCACCATGTTCAATCACAGCCTTACGCCAGGCTTTGCACCCACTGAATGGTGCACAGCAACAGTTATACCACTCCACAAAGGGGAAGCCACCACGGACCCTGAGAACTATCACCCTATTAGCCTGACGAGCCTGGTTTGCAAGGCCATGGAACGTATCATCATGGAACTCATAAACAAAGACAATGGTAACCTCCAAACTCTGGACCCCACCCAGTTCGGGTTTATGAAGGGAAGATCATGCCTCCTGAACCGAATTGACTTCTTTGAAACACTCACCAAAACCGTAGACGAGGGTAAGACAGTTCACACAGCCTATCTTGACCTCGCCAAGCTTTCAACACCATCCCCCATTCTGGAATCATAGATAGACTCACTAAACTGGGTATAAATCCATATGTCACAAGATGGTTTGCCAACTGGCTCATTGACAGAACCCACACTGTAAAAGTTGCAGACTCCAAATCTGACTTCAAACCTGTTACAAGTGGAGTACCACAGGGTTCAATCTTGGGTCCTCTCCTGTTTGGTATCTACTTATCTGAAGTACAGGCTAACACAGAGGGCCTCTGGCTGATGAAGTTCGCAGATGACTGCAAATTAGGTGCCATAGTCAAGTCCCCAAATGACATGGACATCCTACAGAAGGGCCTCACTGAGACTGATGCCTCGTGTCAGAGCCATGGCATCAAGCTCAATGCCAAAAAGTGCATTGTCATCCCCTTTGGTAAAAACTCTGTATCAAAGAACTACCACATAAGAGGCAGTCCACTTAATGCCGAAGGTGTGATAAGAGACCTTGGAACTCAGGTGGACAGTATTCTCTCCTTTGACAATCACATCACCACAGTAGTCAGGAAATCCTTCTACATGGCACACCTTATCACGAAAGGGTTCTCACCCAGGAAAAAAGAGGTCAGTGTTCCACTCTACTCAGCTCTCATTAGACCCATTACTGAGTACAATGACCCTTTTAAAATGTACCTCACAAGACATCTGCAACAGCTGGAAAGGCCACAAAAATGCCTCACAAAGAGGATTACAGGTCTCAAACAGATGCCCTATGCTGACCATCTCAAAAAACTCCAGCTTTACTCTGTGGCATATCCCTACTCAGAGGTGATCTCTGCCTAACATACAAAGCTATGTCAAACCCAGAGCTGTTGGACATGCTACACCTAAAGAAATCCCAATCCCTCCGGGCCATTTTGGGCTAATTTCTATCTCTCTCATTTTCCTGCTGTAAAAACCACGTTTGCATGGTTATGCACGTCCGGGCAGCGCCAGTTAGCTAGGGCTAAATTTATCCCGGCTCCACCAAGTCTCCTCTTCAGTTTTTCCCTTGAAAGTAGTCTAACTCTCAACCTAAACACTTAAAAAGCATCCTACAGTCCAGCACTTGCTCAGACCTAATAGCAAGCACTAATATACCCCGACATTTGATTGCCCAGCAGGGCAAGTCTCATTATTCACCCCTCACCAACCAAGTGACTAAGCAGCTCACCCTACTATTCAGACATAACCAAAGGGCAATTTCAGGTATACTCTCCAGTGCAGCTGATGAACCTGGGTATCCTGAGGCAATGTTACAACTGCCTCATGTACACAGACAACCCTCTCCTCCTACCACAAAACATTAACATATGCGAGAGATGCAATTATATAGCTAAATTGGAGGCTAAACTCTCTCCACCCAAGACTGGAACAATCACGCAGGAGGTGAAGATTAACACTTGCACCACACATCCAGCCTCACATAGACATACTAAACCAGCACTGGCAAAAAATACACATACATACATGAAATCATACTCGGAGGCTCTAAATAAAAACCTGCAAAAGCATCACAGACCTCCAAAGCAGACACCCAAAAAAACTGCACCTCCCATCACAAACCAGACAACACATAAAACACAAAATCAGTGTGCCGCACAATCACAGCCCTTAAAGCGAAATAACATACCTAACACACTAGTAATAGGTGACTATATAGTCAGGCACAATGACGTCCCACTCACTAGGCTGGACAAGGAGAAGGTTACTGTTAGATGCCTGTCGGGAGCCAGAATCTGCCATATAACACAAGCATTCAGGTCACTCCAGAAGAAGTACAAATATGACTCTGTCATTGTTCATGTTGGTGTGAATGACCTGAGATGTACCTCCCTGGACTACATGAAAAGAGACATGGAAGAGCTGGTATGACCCTGACCCTGAGTAGCATCCTGCCCTCACCAAGAGTGATACCGCAGTATAAAGAAAAAAATGATCAATTTCAACAATTGGCTAAGCTTCTGGTGTCATTCAAAGGGGATCCAGTGTCTATCAGCCTGGGACGACATGCTCGACAGACCTCATTGCTCCGCAAGAGATGGCTTGCACCTATCACCCCTAGGCTTTCAAATATTGGCCAAGGCTCTTGCTGCCCCAATAGTGCCTTTTTTAGGCAAGGCTCAAAAGTCAAACCCACCTCCGTAAACAGCACAAATAAAAAAATGAGGGTTATGCTACTCAACGCCAGGAGTTTAAATCTCAAAATGCATGCACTCGAAGCACTCCTCAGTATGGAGAACGTCAACATCTGTGCAGTAACTGAAACCTGGTTCAAGGCTCCACAGAGCACCCCAGCACTACTGGGCTACAACTCATACCACACATTTCGGCCACAGAACATGGACCGAAACACAAAAGGAGGGGGTGTATCCATATTCATCAAGGATACAAAACCTCCAAGTTAGTGGTGCAGCATGATACCTCCGAGATCAGCCTCCATCTATATACATTGAGCATACTTTACATACATTACTTGATAGTTGTTACACATTCTAAAAGATACGAAGACTTTTTTAGAAAGATTACATGATAGGCTTTCTACTCTAGAGAGTGACTATATATTTGTGACTTTAGATGTAGAATCCTTATTTACTTCTATCCCTAATGAATGGGGGATTGACATGATTAGAAGTTTTCTTACTTTGAATAGTATTTTTAGTGCTGATGATGTACAATTAATCTGTACTTTACTTGAGATTATTTTATGTAACAATGCCTTTATGTTTGAAAATGAATTTTTTCTACAGAAAATTGGCTTAGCTATGGGTACAGTCTTCGCCAACAGCTACACCAATTTAGCTCTGGTGCAATGGGAACAAACTACTTTTTTGTCAGAGACTAATGAGTTTATGGGAATATTGCATGGTATGTTCGTTTTGTGGATGATATTTTTTTTTGTTGTGGAAAGAAGATACTTCAGAATTAATACGACTGATTGATTACATGCATAGTACAACCAATTTTCTTAAATTCAGCTACAAATATTCTGGAGATCAAATAGAATTCTTAGATGTGACTCTTCGAAAATCTGACTTAATTCAGGTACGCAGTTACATTTACAAAAAAGCTACAAGGAAGAATGCCCTTCTTAAGAGCAGTATGCACCCCAGGCATATTCCTCGAAACATGTTGAAAGGCCAGATTTATAGTTTTAAGATTACACAATGATGATTCAGATGCACAAGATGCACTTAATATCACCAAGCAAGAATTCATGGAGAGAGAGGTTATTTTGAAAAAGACATTGACAATACTATAGATGAGGCTTGGACACACAGAAATGATAATTGTCAACCATACTTTAGAAAAGCAACATATACTGAATCCCAGAATAGGTCTGAGAACATCCATAACAATAACTTTAGCATAGTGTTGCAATACTCAAGTGACATTAATGATTATTGCAACATTCTAAAAAAGAACTGGAATATTTTACGAGTTATTCCAGAACTTCAGAATATTATAACTGACACACCCACACTTACATTTAGGAATAACAAATCCTTGAGACAACATCTGTGCAACAAACCCCAGGTGAATAGAATCTATGAATCAACACAAGCAGGAACTTTCCCATGTAGACATTGTTCTGCTTGTCAGTACCTCTACTCGAACGCAACATATACACATCCTTTTAAACACTTCACTATTAGTTTGAACTACTATGGTGATTGTAGAGCCATGCATCTAGTTTACTTTGCCTTCTGCGCAAAATGTCATGTTTATGTAGATAAAACAAACAGGCCTTTTAAAGACAGAATTTTAGAACAGATCAGGGACATTAAAAATAAAAAGGATACTAGTGCACTAGCAAAAAGCATAAGGATTCTTCACACAATTTTAAGTTTTTTGTCATTCAAGCACTAAATGTGAATCCTAGAGGGGGAGATATAGACAATACAACTGAGGCAGCAGAGCAAAAATGGATACTGTTACTAAATGCAGACAGATACCCAGGTCTGAATGGTGCCTTTTCTATTAAACCTTTCCTAAAAGCCAGGAGACTTCAACATTAGTTTTACCTGTATTTTAATTATGTAGACATGCTGTATTGTTTTCTTAGATTTTACAAACTATAGTATGTATTTCTAAGATGTACTAGAATTAATTAGATGACATTATGCTGTTAATTACTAAGTAATTAATTGTGCAAAGGTGTGAATACACCTATATATAGTGCAATGCATTGTTAGTCTGTCTGATGAAGCAACAGTGTGTGGTCACGAAAGCGCTTACTTTTTAACATTAAATTGGAGTTACTGATGTGTTGTTGAGTGTTTTTATTATTAGTTCATACTCTATTTTTTACTACACTCAACTTTATCCTTGAACCACATTTGTTCTCAAATCTGCAATGCAAATTGTGGCCTGCTACAGATCACCCTCTTTGACCCAGGACCACCACTCCGCCTTTCTGGAGACACTGGAAAACATGAAGGTCCTACCGAACACCCTGATATTGGGCAATTTCAATTACCCTACCGTTAACTGGGAAAACTACTCAAGTACAAACTCCCAGGTCCAGCACTTCCTGGAATTTATCAACTCAAATGCCCTGGATCAGCTGGTAAACTCCCCTACCAGAGGTGAAAACATATTGGACCTGGTCATCACCAACATGGGCAACAGGTGTTCCACACCAGAGGTCAATCCATCACCCGTTAGATCAGACCATAAACTAATCACTCTGGATGTCCACACCACATCACCACCCCCATCTAAGGAAACCACAGTAAAAATCTTTTCTAAAGCAAATGTCACCTTACTTAAGACAGAGGTGGTAAGTTTCACAGCCCTCACGCTAAAGGATAACGCTGCCCAAGATGCAAAAACCTTTACAAATGCACTCTATGAACACCTACAAGGATGCATGGATCGTGCCATCCCTAACAAAACCAAGACTCACTCCCCTAAGAGAAGGAAACCAGTCTGGTGGACCCTTGCCATAAACAGGCTGTACAAGAGAAGGAGGAAACTAGTTCAGAAAAAAAGCAAATCCCAAGAAGGAAAGACATCGCTGATCAGTATCAGTAAGAAACTAAGGTCCCTCATAAAATCCTCCAAGGCTAACTTTGAAAGAAAAATAGCCAAGGATTCGAAAGATAACCACAAAGCCTTCTTTAGCTATGTCAAGAATCTAACTGGCAACTCGCAGATATGCTCTGAGCTAGTGCAAGAAAGCACAAAATATACTGAACCCTCTGATATTGCCAACATCCTGGCAGATAGATTCAGTGCAAACTTCACCCCCCCACACCCCCAAAAGGGCCCACAACAATACCGGAAAAGTGTAGTGTCCCAGAAATCACAGACGCACAGGTGAAAACAGCCCTTTCAAAAGCCAAAAGCACAGCGTCAATGGGGCCAGATGGTGTCCCAGGCTGCGTTTTGCATGAACTACAGAACAAACTAACCCCCCACCTAAACACACTGTTCAACTTCAGCCTCTCCACAGGCTACATGCCCATAGAATGGTGCACAGCAATGGTTATTCTGCTCCACAAAGGAGGGGCCACAACTGACCCTGGTAACTATCGCCCCATAAGCCTGACTAGCCTGGTCTGCAAGGCTATGGAGCGCATCATCATGGAACACATTAACAAAGACATTGGGAACCTGCAAACACTTGACCCGACCCTGTTCGGCTTTGTTAAGGGAAGATCATGCCTACTAAACCAGGTTGACTTCTTCGAGACAGTCACCAAGGCCATAAATGAGGGGAAGGTAGTTCATACAGCCTACCTTGACCTTGCCAAGGCTTTTAACACCATTCCCCACTCGGGAATTATAGAAAACCTCACCAGCCTGAACCTAAACCCCTACGTCATGAGATGGGTTGCCAACTGGCTTACAGACAGAACTCACACGGTAAGAATAGCGAGCTACAGGTCCGACTCCAAACCAGTCACAAATGGTGTCCCACAAGGCTCGGTCCTGGGACCCATACTATTTGGCATATACTTCTCTGAAGTACAGGCAAACACAGGAGGACTGTGGCTAAATAAGTTCACTGATGACTGCAAATTGGGAGCCATAATTGACTCTCCGGCTGACACAGACATTCTCCAAAAGGGCCTTACTGAGACGGACATCTGGTGTCAAAGTCATGGTCTCAAGCTAAATGCCAAAAAATACATAGTCATCCCGTTTGGGAAAAACAAAGCACCCATGAATTACCACATAGGTGGCAGCCCCCTTAATACAGAATAGGTAATAAGAGATCTGGGGACCCAGGTAGATAGTAATCTCTCCTTTGACAATCATATTGCCAAAGTAGTTAGGAAATCCTTCTATGTAGCCCATCTAATTACTAAAGGGTTTGCATCTAGAAATAAAGAGATTATAGTGCCCCACTACTCATCACTCATGAGACCCATCATAGAGTACAATGCCCCGTTTGGGATGTACCTCACAAGACACTTCCAATAGCTGGAAAGACCACAAAAGTACCTCGCCAAGAGGATAACTGGCCTATAACATATGTCCTATGCAGCCCGACTGGAAAAACTCCAGCTGTACTCAGTGGCATATCACTTATTCAGAGGTGATCTCTGCCTGACTTACAAAGCCATGTCCAACTCAGAATTGATGGACATGCTCCACCTAAAGAAATCCAAGTCACTGTAAGCCACTCACTCTAGTGAGCTAAACCTCGCCACAACAATAAATAGAACATGCTGGACGGATAGATTCCTGTCACAGAGACTCCAGATGCTTTGGAACAAAATTCCTAACTACATTAGGCAGAGCCCCTCACTAACACTCTTCAGGAGAAACCTTGACGAGAGGATGGGTAACAGAAAATACACCCCCTGGGATCACTTCACTGGCTCTTCTTGACAGAGGGTCAGTTAATTAATCAATGGGGTGGCGAAAGCTGACACACTCTGGCTAGGCTTATAAATGCCCTCGCGCAGATAGCCTAGTACCTACCTATGAACATGCTCCAGGGACCTAAACCTTGTCACCACAATAAACAGAACATGCTGGAAGGATAGATTCCTGTCCCATCAACTTCCCATACTCTGGAACAAGCTACCTATCTATGTCAAGCAGAGTTCCTCATTAGCACTCTTCAAGGAAATAGGAAATTCACCCTGGGGATCACGTCTGTGGCTCTGCTCAACAGGGGCACAGGAAAATAACCTTCTTGGGTGGCGAAAGCCAGGGAACCTTGTTGGCTAGGCTTACATAGGCCCTTGGGCTGATAGCCTAGTACCTACCTATGAACCTAAACAGACATGGACGACTCCGTGCAGGAATAGCACTATTCCTGCATAGAGTTTATTGAATTCTGGGGACTGTTTGTACTTGAGTCATTGAGTCTTTGTACATAGCCTGCACTAATTCTACCAATGCTTCTGGGACTTGAAACCAAACCATCTTTCTTTGGATCTTGCTGTATGCTTTCTCCAAGTCTAGGAATGCCCAGTTGGACTCTTTTGTCATCTCAGGTTCTTCTCAACTATTTGTCTCACTGCAAACATCAGGTCAATTGTGCTGCATCCTGATCTGAATCTGAACTGCTCATCTCCCATCTTAGTTTCTACTACTCCGAGTAGCTGTTTATCAATCACCCTCTCCAGAACTTTCATGCACTGTGACAGAAGTTTGATATCTCTTTACTGCCCACAGTTATGGATGTTCCCTTTGTCCTTGTACACTGGCATGAGTATGCTTATTCTCCAGTCATCTGGGATATGTCTTTCCCTCTACTCTGCTATGAGTACCCTCAGGAGCCATTTCTCCCCTTTATCACCCAGCATCTTTTATCAAATCTGCAGTGACCTCATCTGAGCCTGCTGCTTTCTCTGACTTCATTTTCTTTAGTGCTATTCTTACTTATTCTAGTATGGGCCTCTTCTTCTTTTATTGTACACTGTGTCTAAGGTAGTATAGCTTCTGTGGGGCTTTCTTCATTTAGAAGCTGCTGGAAGTACTCCTTCCATCTGCCTTTGACATTCTGTGGGCTGGTGAGCAGGTTGTTGCTGGCATCCCTTATGAAGGGTGTTTGACTATCATCTTTAGCTTTCTGTCTTTGTCTTGCAACCTGATATAGTTTCTTTGTGCCATCTACTGAGTCACTTTCCAGAAGTTGGTAGAGTGCCTCCAATGCCCTGTTCTTTGCTAATGCAACTCCTTTCTTAGCTTCTTTGTTAGCCAATCAGCATTCCTACTTAGTCTCTTCCATCTTTTCTGTCTCCCACTTTTTCTTGGGGTCGCTTCTTGGTTTTGATGACTTCCTGGACTTCTGGATTCCATTACCAGCTTTCTTTATGCACCTTATATCCATACCTGGCTCAGCCACATATAGTCCTCACGTGCTGTTTTGAGGCACTGCCATTCTTCTTCAACTCCACCTATTTCATCCTTTTCTTAGGGTGCTAGAGTCCTGAGTAACTCCTTAAACTGTTGTACTTTCTCTCCAGTCAACTTTCAGGTCTTCAGCTTGGTCTCTGTTGACCTTATAACCTTATCTGACCATTGTTTGTACCTGATTGTGGCAACCAGTGGTGTATGCTTTGCGCCAACTGCTTCACTGGGAATGATTTTGCAACCACTGATTATACCCCAGTGCTCTTGCCTTATTAGGAGGAAGTCTACCTGAGTTCCATGTTGGCCACTTTTTTCACTTTTTTATGTGATATTATGACTGTCTCTCTTTCTGAATCATGTGTTGGCTACTATCAAGCCATTTGTCAGTCAAAAGTCTAGAATGGCCTCTCATTCTTTACTGCTGTTGCCCAACCCATGTGGACCTAGGCAGTTGGCATATCCTGTTCTGCCTGTCCCGATATGTGCATTCAAGTCACCAAATATCAACACCAATTCATGTTGTCCTTCTTTATCTAGTAGGTCCTGCAACTGCTGTATGAATGCTCTCTTTTCCTCACTACCACAACCCTGCTGTGGGGCATATTTCCTCACTATCACAACCCTGCTGTGGGGCATAGGCTGAAATTATGAATACTGCCCTATCATTACACTGTGTTCTGGCTGCTATGTGTCTCGCAGTAAGTCTGATGACATCCCTCACTATCTTTTGAAGCCTGTCTCTCACCACAATTTCAACACAATTTTCAGTCTGTCTTCCTCCTGAGTAACAAGACTGTGGATCCCAAGCCAATTGGCTTTGTTGCACTGCCCTTCCATCTTGTTTCTTTGATACATAGTATATCCAGCCTCCTTCCTACCATCATGTCATCCACTTCCAAGCTGCATCTAGTCAATGAACCTACCCTGAGTGTAGCAATTCTTAGTTCATATTTGGCAGGCTGATTGGTTTTACATCCAGCTTTCGCTCAACAGAGCTATCCCAGGTAACCCAAGTCAGCCAAATGGACACTGGCCAGCCAGTAGCCAGCAGCTTATTGACCCAGGGCTGCTGGGCTTTATGATGGGCACACATGCCAATAGGGACACATACACCCCTCCCACCATTAGCATGGGTCCCTGGTATAGGTTGGAGTGGGACAGGTCTTCAACCCACTTATCACTTGTAACTACTCATGCCCATTTTGGTGATATTAGTCATGTATGAGGCATCGATTGTGACAAACTAAGAAGGAGTTGGAAGAGGAAGAGGGGAGACCAGGACTGACAGACAACTGGTTTACCCACCACAGTAACTCCCTTCTGACAACTCACAGCACTGTGATCGAAAAGATAAAGGGTAGTACTGTTGAGACCAGACTGAAGTGAGGTACTGTTGAGTTTTTCTTTTGTGAAAAGTGACCAGGGAAATCATGATAGTTATAGATGCATGAAATCCAGAATCCTGAGAAATTCCTTGGCAGACATCAGGGAGTAGTTAGAAAAAGGTCAGGAAGTTTTCTTTATAAAGTTCTACTCCTTTGCCTGAGGATGAAAATCTCTTTCTAAGGAAATATCCACAAGACATCCCAGAAAAACTATTCTGTGAGATGGGGTTAGACAAGATTTCTCTAAAGTTCTGTTGAAACCTCAGTGTGAGAAGGAATTTCTTGACACATCTCAGAGAATCTTGACAAATGGAAAAACTCTCTGCAAATCTAAAACAGTCATCCAAATATGGAAAATGTGTATTTCTTGAAGTCTTCAGTACGCAATTACTGGAGCTAAACATTTTGTAAATACCCTTGATGCAGCAGACAGCCCAAAATGTTAAGAAAGAGAACTGATAATGTAGCAAGATACAGAAAACATTTTAAAATGGCCGAATTCCTTGCCAGTAGGAATAGGATGATAAGCATCTGTTAATTCTAAAGTTACCAGGAAACTGGCAGGTAATGAGTTTTGAAGGGATTACATTTTGAATGTTCACAACTTGAGACAGAGCTTGAGAAAGGAAAGGAAATGTCTAGTCATGGTCTCCAAGTTCCCTTTTTCTTTAGCATCAGAAAGATCCTTAATTAAAAATCTCTGTTTATTTGATCTAAAGTTACTAATTCTATGAACCCATGGGGAACATGAAAAAGAGTAAGGGACTCCCATTGCCATCTTTATCTCTGTTGAATGATTTTCAGATCTCATATGTATGAAATAATCTGATGCTACCGGGGAAGATGAAGTATTAGATGGAGGGATAGATTACCAGATTACCTGTGTGGGGCAGGGGGAGACCCAAACAGGCAAGTAGTCATTCTGACTGTTTGAACTATCTTTGGTTTTGGAAGGGTTTTCCTTTACAGCTTCTTCAGTACTGATTTTAGCATCTATTTGTTAGCAACTTCCTGCCTAAAGTGCTTTTTGAAAAAGGGTCCTGAGTTAGAAAGTTTTTATTGAATTTAGCAAAGATGACTTGGAAAATCTGGGTTACCTCTTAAATCAATTTCCCTGTTTCATCAAATGTTTTAAGGATCTCAGCAGCAGTAGGGGCAAACAGAACACTCCTATCTACAGGAGAATTTAAAAAATCCCAATTTTAATATCTTCTTGTAAGGTATTAGAATGTAACCAAGCAAATCTTCTCATAACTGACCCAGTAACAGAGCTCTGGATACAGCATCTGCAAAATCATAAGAGCACTTTAAGGAGTATTGGTTACATAGGAAGCAGAAACAGTTAAGGAATCCAAAGAATTTTAACTTTAAAGAGGGAAGGTTAACATTTAACTGCTTTGTGTTCTCAAAAGAAGCCAGTAAAAATGTCAACATGTGAGCCTGGCAGTTCAAAACTCTGAAAGTTGAAAAAGGAGAAGAATAAATGTTCTTCCCAAATCTATCAAAAGCTTTTCTATCCTTGTCCGAGGGAGTGGGGTTAAATTTAGCAGCAGAAGTTTTAGATAAGGAAATAACTGCAGCGTCTGCTTTAGGATTAGAAAACAGATATTAACTAGTCTGAGGTACTTTGTATAACCTAGCAGACATTATAAGAGCAGGAGGATGATCGCTAGGCATGCTACAAACTATCAAGTAAACATTCTCTGAAGTTGAGAAAACAGGAGGGACAGCTGCAGGCTGTAGCATATCCATTTGCAACAAATCATAATGCTTCTTCACGAGAGATACGGATTTCATTATGTTCCCACTAAAATAAATCTTTCATTTCGGCTTAAGTCACAAAAAATATCGCATTTCTGGAGGAAATTTGAAGAATCACTTTCCTCAGAAAAAGAATCTTTAGAATAATTTACTGAAAAATACTTTCTCTCCAGCTATGCTGACAAGGAATCTGTGTCCTAATGTGAGGGATCTTTTTTATCTATAGTCAGTGAAGAAACAGCATTAAAGGGAGACAGTAATCCCTTACAAATACTAGCAAGTCTTCTCTGTCCATAATTAAAGAAATATGACAAGAAACATTTCTTAATTTCTTGTTTTCTTTTACTGGAAGACTTCCTGAGAAAAAGACTGACCCGTGGCAGGGGCAATATCCCAAGAATCAGGCACCCTAGCCTGGCTATGCAGTAAACCTTCACCCATTCCTTCCTCCAAGACCAATAGTGGTTCTTCTTTGACCAGAGATCACCTTCCAGCTGCAGAGGATATGTCTAACTGCCAGTCTTTAGTGGCTTCATAAGGGGCTATGCCACAGACTCTGAGACAACAATTAGCAGTCCAAGGAACCATGTTCAGCCACAGCAGAATCATTCATCAGTGGCTGGAGGAGTGAGGGAGCTGGCCTGACACCTGAAGACTCCTGAAATTAGTTTTTTTCTTGAGGATGGGACAAAGAACACAGGAAACCAGAAAATGTACCATGGTTTAACTGAAAAGAAGCCTGAAAGACAGGTAGTGAAGCTTGTGTGAGTCAGTAGACCTCTTGACAAAAAAGTGTTGATTTTGAATTAAAAAACATGACAGTTGCCAATAGGACACTGTTCTGCTCCAAACACTAATTATAAACTAATATCTAGAAAATAAGTCAAAATGTATTTTATTTTATTTATTGATATCTGTTTACTGGGAAATCCAGCTGGGTAATAAACACCCATTTTTAGCAGAGGTCCAGGTAGAAAATTTCCAGACAGCTAACTAACATCAAATAAAACATTAATACAAATGTAATAAAAAAAAATATATATATATATACATGCATACATACAGTCTGACAGTGGAATGCATAGGTAGAGGGATTATATAGTATTTTATGGGTTAGAAGAAATTGTGTATGCAGACTTTTACACATTTTTTTTCACAATTATTCACAGGTTAAAAATTCCCTTACAAGTTATGACAGTTCATAGAAATTAATTTTTCTAGTCTAAAACCAGTACAACCACAGAAAAGACACATTTTTTCTTCATAAAAATTAAAATGTGGAAAGATTTTCCCAGCAGGTGCTTATCTGCCCAGCCTTGAAAAATTGTTTGCCAAATGTCAGTCCCACCAATTACACAGGGGAAGTACATTTCAGTGTCAAGGAAGCCCTGAAGCTTTTGGAGCCTTACCTGTTGCATTTATGTAGCTCTCCTCCAACACAGTGGCTGGAGCCATATCTTTGACAGGATATCATCTAAATAGCTTAGGCTACTGAAACAGTGATTTAACGTTGAACATTATCTATATTTTGCCTCAGGTTTTTGGTCAGTCTTCTGCAAGATTTATGGTTTTCTATCAAGGCATTGAGGATTGTAGTTGTGACAACCCACCACTGGACAAGTATCAAGGAGCCTCAATCCTCATCACTGGCAACAGTGGGGGATGTACACTGAGGAGATAACAAGTACACAAACAGTATTTCCAGATGCAGCTCTCTGCATCAAGTGCAATTTCCCATAAGAGTACAGAGAGACAACAGTCAGTCCAGGACTGGTTTCTCCCTCTTTCTCCAAACCCTCAATAAGACTCGCCGCTGGCACAGATACAGAGTTGAGATCTCAGCTGATTGGCCCAGCCAAGACCTCCAGCACCCTCTCTGTCCAACCAGTGCATTGTGTCCCTGCCCAAGTAGCTGACACACATACCCTTTGAGGTTTGATTTACACAGACACACACACACACACACACACACACACACACACACACACACACACACACACACACACACACAGGAAAGGCTGGCACAGGTTTACTACCTATACCCCCTTTTGCCCAGACTATAAAGTAGTTATCACTGCCACCAGCTAACTTCTTATCAGCTACTTTAAGGCAATTAACAAAGGGTGTCCAATCTTATTGTGTAATATTAATATTAATACAAACTGTAGTCTGACCAAGAGCAAGGCTATTAGGAGTGTCCCACACAGTGTCACCAAATAAATATGCAAGCACTCTCAAAACTTAAATATCTCTACACAGATCAACCACAATGAAAGGTTTAAATGTATTTAATAATAAATAAGAAAAAAAAAACAAGAAGATACTCCGTATATATTCACAGTAACATCAGAGTTCAAAATTACAGGAAATATTTAAACCAACATTGCAGGGCAATCTGAAATAAATAAAGAAAACTATCTAAAATAAGCCTTGCTATATTCCTGACTATATCTAAGAGAGTTACTATACCTTAGAAACTTACTTATAGAGCAAGGCAGATGTTGTGGTGAATGGTTCTTGTCAGGTCCAAGACAGAATACAGAATGCCCTCTCTCTGAGAAACTTTTCAAATATCACTGCTGGGATAGCTTGCAGAATGACATCATTTCTTGTCATCTGACTCTATCCTAGGTGAAATCCCCACTGCTGGAGCTGGCAGTATTTAGCATCTATCTGTGAAAATACACTTCTGCTCAGATCTTTGGCAGATGCTGGAAGTCATAAAACAATTACATTCCTCCACATCTGAAGACTAGTAAATAGTCCACCCTAAAGACAATACAGAAAGCTCCCTAGTACAGACATTATCTCTCTGGTCTAGCCTATAAAGTAATTTAATTTCATCTATTTTTTTTTATAAAGTTAACATCCTGTATTCTAATTTCCACTATTAAAATATATACATTTAAATAGTTACAATAGCACATGTACATTTCTGATCTGTTCTAGCAGGGCACATTGTGGTTACAGTTTAAACACAAACAATTTATAAAACACCTTTTTAACATACATATGTACAGACCAGTCTGATATACAGACGACACACAGTTCTAATACAGTTGTAATACAAGCATCCCAT
>NC_056751.1:699136162-699141162 GCF_019279795.1 Protopterus annectens | reverse complement strand
GTATAGCTAACAAAGACAAAAAGATTGGGGTCAAAATGGCAAAAACCTGGGATAGTTTTTAAATATTACTGCAGTTTATATAAAAAGTCAATTGAACAACAGGTTTTGCATCAATATGTGTTTTCTGAACAATAAGAAGTATGAAACTCATTGTATGACATTACTTACTGACTTGTAATCCTCACTTATTTATCAGAAAATCGAATATGTGAGTAGGGATAGGGAATAGTGTGAGGCAAAATCAGTAACAGTTCGTGCAGGAAGAATGAAAGTAAAGTGTGATTGAACTGAAGAGGCTAGCCTGAGAGGAGGTTATTAAAGTATTGAACGAGAGATCAGCTCTAGGATTCAGAAAACATAGCTGCAGTGCGGTAAGTGATTTTGCTTGAAGAGTGGCCATGTACGAGTGAGTGGCGGCCCCTTGATGCGTGTGATTCAGAAACATGTATCGCTAGCTGTGAATGCCAAGCAGCAGATCTGCCCAGAGAATATGCTAATGTCTATATAAGCAGATAGCAATGAACATCAGTATTAAAATGAGCTGTACACTCTATGCAAATTAAGTAAATCAAGATGGCAGAGCAATTCAGAAACGTATGAAGAGGGCAAAGTGATGATCTAACACTGGTGATGACCACAGCTAAATCATCACATTTGTGGTGCAGAACTGAGAAAATGTTAGGGGTGCTGCAGCATTAGTTAATGTGCATATGCAAGAAGCTATTATTGCTACTGTGATGCCATTGCTCTCAGAGGTGCTGTGTCATCCAGTTATGCCTAACGTTTCATAGATTGCTTAACACCAACACTGTGGATTGGTACTGTGTGGATAGGGACACCATACAGAAACTGGTAAACATATGTCAGCCTCATTTGCAGGCCCATAGGAGCTGTGGCTTGCCTATCCCACTGGATTTCAAGGTATATATAGTTATATATATATATATATATATATATTTGTTAGCTACAGAGACCATTCGGGTGTCAACTGGGAACATGATGAAGATTTCTCAGGCATCTGCCTTTAGAATACTCCATTAGTTCCTCAATGCTATGCTTCAGCATATGGTGGTGAATATGTGGTTTCCATGAACCACAGAAAAGAGAACAAGCGCCATGCAGGAATTATGTGGCATAACCCATTTTCCTAAGGTACTAGGGACCAAAGACTGCACCAACATTGAAATAAAGGCTTCACCTGGGGAAATGGGAAGAAGTTATATAAACTGAAAAGGAAATCACTCCATTAACTGCCAGGTGGTCTGTGATATACAAGGTATTAGCTACAATGTGTCAGCAGGCTACTTGGAGAGTTATCACAACTTTTACATATGTTATTTATATGACCTTTGCCAGTGATTTGTGAGGGGTACACTATTGGTGATGAAGGATATGCTATGGAGCCCTGGTTGATTACACCAATCAGAAATCCACAGAATGAAACAGGGCTACAGCTACAGTCTATTCAAAACCAGGGTCATTGTGGAGCATGTTTTTGGGACCCTGACATATGTGTGAAAATATTTTCAGCATGTGCAATGATGCACAATATATTTAGGAAACAGTTATACTGGGGGGGGGGGGGATTGCATAAGGTGCAGCCCCCAGCACACGAGGCACTGAGGGCTGTGGTGGTGTGTGTAGGCTGCATCAGATTCAGGCAACTTGTTTAACTATTTCCAGTGGACAGGGCATAGTTATTATCATTTGCACAAGTGGGGGAGGAAACACAAGTTGACAATGTCTTTCATGAGACGCGAGTGCTAAGGACAATAAAAAGAAATACCACACTCGTACGTTGGGACGTTTATGAGGGGTCATTACCATAAAAGGCTTTGTAAAGGACTGTCATTGGATGTCTGACTGTGAAGCACAGGGGGGATGTGGTGGTAGTGTGTGTGTGTTTCTGTGTGCTTGGACACAAACTCAGCAGTAGTTGCAGCACTGTGGCTTGATATACTGGACAATTTAAGGCTGCAAATAATAAATGATTTGGCATCCCATGCACAAACCCACCCATGAAAGTCACCACTACCAGGAGTTGCATGAATTTCAAATGGCCCACAAGTGCTGCTAGCCTAGTACTTACTTATGACTTGTAACATAGTCCTGGGTAGGTGTTGGTGTGCTGTGGGATAATGAACAATGTCTGTCATCATACATGCCACTGCCATGACTGCCACAACCTTGGGGATGTCCCCTCCTGTCTGCAGTCACCTTCATAATAGATGTACCTATGGAAGTGCTAGAACTGTGTGACTGTGATCTTGGCCATTTACGACCACAGTGGCCACTACTTGTGGAGGTAGCAGTGAAATTGCTTCTTGTCTGGTGCTTGATGCAAGGCATGATAGCATGAGAGAACATGGCATGCTCATATGTGAATCTGTCTATCAAAACTGCCACACATATGGGATGTGCACCCTTGGATGTTATCTCACATACCCTGTATTAGCTGTGCTAACTCTAAAATAGCTGTGTTGAACTGGCTTCTGCCTGTATGTTGGCCTTGCACAAACATTGAGTTGTGTCCACTGACAAAGCTATTTCAGGAGAAGAGTGGTACCAATGATTCCAATCTCACCCTCTGTGCACTCCCCACCAACACCCTATAAGACTTCTGGCAGATACTAACAATTAGCCTGTAGGGGGTATTACAATTCCTTGACTGAGAATGTCCCTGGTAATCTGTTTTCCATAAGTGGTGTGTATTTCTTGGGTGTCCTCATGCAAACTCCACAGGAGTGCACATGCTTTCTCCTCTCGAGCACCTATTTTTTGGCAAACTCTCCTCAATGATATTAAAGAAATCAATACTTATTCCAAATTCAGATTGCAATTCAAAAAGCATGTTTTTCCTAGGCCAAATGCTCCTTTTTCAACACAGGACATATCACCTAATCTATCTACTTTCCTAATCTCTTCTCCTCTCTCAAGATTCAGGGAAGGGTGAGCCACTTTAGAAACTATTGTACATATTGCACATTGTACTTCTGCTTGCTCACTGGGATGTATATACAAAGTTCTTTTTCTATGTACTTAGTTTGAACCATTCTGTTATTGCTTACATTTCTGTATTTTTTGTTTCTGAAATGTTTTGTATTTCCCTGGGATGAGCCCTGAGCCTGAAATTGGTCAATATTTATCAGTGCTAACCCCAGAAAACAAATATAAATAAAATAAAATATATGTATATGTATAACATGCATATATATATATATATATATATATATATATATATATATATATATATATATAAACATGTATATATATATATATATATATATATATATATATATATATATATATATATATATATATATATATATAAAACATATAAAAGTATCAATCTTTTTGTAATTTACATTCCGCCCGGGAACAACTTAGAAACTATGGAGCATACTCTAAGCTGGCTAGCCACTAACTACCCTCAAGAAACCATTGTACTAGGAGATGTCAACATTGACTGGACCCAATGTTCCTCACAGACAAACCCTATGCCCATAAACCTACATGGTTTCTCCCAAAGTATAGCCTCTACCACAAGAATAGGAAATCCACACCAAAAAAAGAGTATACTTGACTGGATACTTACTAATAACCTCACCCATAATTATACCACTGGGACCCTCCCTAATGATCTCAGTGACCACCTAGTCACATTCATATTAAAACACAAAATTACTAGCACAAACCTCCCCATGCACAGACTTGTTAGAAATAAAAAGAAATTTGCTCCAACACAATTTTTAACAGAACTCAAATCCTGTAACTGGTCTAAGCTAAAAACTCTTCCGCTCGAAGAGAGCATGACACTCTTTACTGACACATTCCTTAATATTCTGGACTTTCATGCACCTAACAGAGTAGTCAGAACTAAAGTCCGGATAGCACCCTGGTTAACCAGAGAAAACAAAAATTAAACTTAGAGACAAGGCCTGGGATATATGGCGCGCTACTAAGGTACCTCTAGATCACATTAAATTCCAGCAGCTTAGAAATGATACGAAAAAAGCCATTACCCTGGACAAAAAGAACTACTTCTGTCACCTCCAAGATAAACACCAGAATAACCCTAAGAAGTTCTGGGCAGGTTTAAATAATCTTCTCCATACAGGGAAATCGTCAACCCCTACCCCTGAGACACTTATTGGTAAAAACCCAGAAGAAGTAGCCAATACTTTTAACTCCTTCTTTACTGAGACTATACAGTCACTAGCCAATCAACTACCTCCCCCTTCCTCTCCCCTTAAAAATGTTTTAGAAGAATCATTTCCCTTCTTTAATTTTCAACCCATATCCACATCCTACATTAGAACCTTACTGAAAAAACTTAAACCAACTATCCTCTCTGCAGATCGACTCCCAGCAGAATACCTGCAAATAGCAGCAGATGTAATAGCCTATCCCATCTATATTCTGATTAATCGAACCATCACTGAGGCCACAATCCCCTCTATCTGGAAAATATCCTATGTCATACCACTCCACAAGGGTGGCTCTTCTACTGAACCATCGAACTACAGACCAATAGCAATATTGTCTCCAATAGCCAAAATCATGGAAAGATGTGTTCATAAACAACTTCTTCACTATCTTACCCTAAACAACCTATTGACCAAGTCTCAACATGGTTTCAGACCCCACCATAGTACGACCACCGCCCTCCTTTCCTTTACTGACACAGTTAATCAAAACCGTAACAACAAAAAAATATCTTCTGCTCTCTTCCTGGACTTGTCAAAAGCCTTTGATATGGTCAATCACCAGTTACTTCTCCACACTCTGAAAACCTTACACCTCAATAATCCAGCCCTTAGCTGGTTCCACGCTTATCTCTCTGGAAGGCAACAAGCAGTCCAATGGCAAAATAAGCTCTCTCAACTGCTGCCAAATACTATAGGAGTTCCCCAAGGCTCTATACTTGGTCCCCTTCTTTTTTCAGTATTCATAAACGAACTTCACTCAGTTATCCCCAAAGCCACCTGCATCCAATACGC
>NC_056751.1:699018662-699131162 GCF_019279795.1 Protopterus annectens | reverse complement strand
TTCTTAGTGAAGTGATGGAGAACCAACATGCCAGTGTACCAGTATTATTACTCATCTGGATCGTCATCCTGGTTGAATTGTGCTTGTTGCAGTAGGAGCATTTGTTTCAGGAGAGTGATAATAGTGGATAATTCCTGGCTGTCTTTGAAGTTTATCTTCCACCATTTGCTTTCTTTCTTTTTTTTTTTTTTTTTTTTGTACTCTTTCCCCCCATGTCTGTCAATCAACAACCTCCTCCATGGCCAATCAGCTCATTCATTCCATATCACCAAGGCAAGGTTCAACTGTGATGGACCATCGTTCAGACAATCATTATGGATAGTTTGAGGGTTTCTACTTTTGGCTTCCTTTTCACAACTATATGTAGCCTGTTAAGTGTAGGGGAGGGATGTTTCTCCTCACTTCCACTGAGGGGTGTTCCCTCTATAAATTCCTGTCCCACTCCCAAGGCATAAGCTAAGCTCCAGCAGGAAGTTAGCACTGTTCAGTGTGCCCCTTCATGTAAACAACCCTCTCCCCCCAACAAGAGAGTTGGGAGTGCCATGCCCCTTAACTCCTCCCCCTAACTATCTTGCTTCTCCAATGTTTGTAGCTGAGTCCCAGTTGCCTGAGATACAGTCAAGATTCCATTCACTGAGCCAGAAAATCAGGATACCATTTTCAGACTGTTGTGGTCCTTGGATTATATTGGAGTACCCGTTTGTGGGAATTTTCGTTTTGGCTGAAGGACTTCTTGTGCAACTGTAGAAGGGATTTATTGTTTGGTGACTATTGTGAAGCCATAAGGACAGATTTTAAGTTAAGACTGACATATATTTATTTTACTACCTTCTAACTGCAATATCTCTTGCACTTTTTTGTATTAACATTTCTTTTGGATAATTTATTATTGATCAGTCTTCAACTTTATATTTCTATATTTTTTTTTTGCCTAGAGTACTGATTGTCATTGGATAAAAATTAATTTTGCAGCTTCGTAACATGGTTTATTCTTAATTATTTGGTCAATGTTTAAAAAGTGCTTTAGATATAAGGACCGTAATAAACTCTAGCTTGAACTTGGACCCCAAAGAGTTTGATATAAACATAAAATCAGATAAAATCAAACTTAAACTAAAACTTCTCACTGTTGAGTATTACATTTTGTTTGCCTTTTTTGTAACTTGCCATCTTATAAATGTACTCAGGCCACAGTCGGCGGTAAATGTAACTTGAAATCAGTGCACTTAGTAAACTGAAAGATGGTAACCAAGGTTACAGATGGAAGAGGTCCAGTGTTATTAGGTTGAAAATGTTTATACTCAGCTTGTACATTCCATGTTTTTCATTTAACCATCACTATTTATTCCACATACTTGTCTAACATGCAGTTTCAAAAAAATTAACAAGCGTAGCTGTCAACTGTACCAGATTCAAGAGAATACTTCCACTTTTAACAGGGAGCCACTAATTGCATTGATTTCTGCTCTCCCATTGGCTAGGTTTGGCTTGAAAATCTGGCCATTAAAAAAAATTGACAAGATAAGCTTTTGATCAGATAGACCTGACTGATCCCGGGGAAGAAGTAAATTAAAATAGACTGAGATTTGTTCCCATGTCTCTCTCTCTCTCTCTCTCTCTCTCTTTTTTTTGATTGGATTTGAAATTTAAAAGGTAAGCTGAGCATTTAGCAGGGTGTGTCAGGACCTGGCACAACTAGCAGGAGAGGGGTCGAGAGTCAGGAGCCATCTTGCACATTTCCAGTACCACATAGCCAAAAAAATGACTGTCAGTGAGTGGTAGTAATGCCTTCAGCAGGCCTTCAGGAACAGATAGAGACATTATCTGATACAGCAGGTAAGCAAACATATTCTCTAATAAACCAGCAAACCATGATGCTGGCATGCTTTTTCTTTATTAAAAGGTGAATACATTTACCTACTTCTGAAGAAAAATAATTTGTGAAGTTTCTTTAGAGGAAGACAAAAGTGCTTGTATTTTAATAAATTAAAAACATTATCAGTGCTCAATGTTTGTTGGTTTATTTTTTACTTTTGATTCAGTTTTTACCAGCCGGCAGCTTTGTGACATTTTTGTGATATTCTCTAACAAGGACAGTTCAGGGTTTTCACATCTAGAGTAGGATGTTAAATTTCCTGCCGCAGTAATTTCATTAAGGGGTAGGGTTGGAGTGAAGTCAGTAGCCTAAGAAAGTTTTATTTGCAAAGTGTTCTTAATGCCTGTAGTATAACTTAGTTCATCAGCCAGTGCTCTGCAGTGTCAGATCTACCTATTTGCAAATGATGGCTAGAAGTAAATAAATGGTTATTGAGTTAAAAAAAATCAGTTTAAGCAACATTTATGAAGCAAAGATAGCAACTGGGAAGATCAGTGTCCTTATGAAAATGTAGAGACCTTGAAAAAAAGATACAAAGAAAAATTATGGACTTCTAGAAGGGTTACTTGAATAGACTAAAATCAGCTTTTTATAAGCCAGTAAATATCTAAACTATCCTACTATAGATGGGGAACCTACACCACCACTGGCACACAAGCATAGATATTCCTGGACTTTGCCAGTACAAACACCCTGGAACAATTAGTCAGAGTACCCACTTACCCACTAGGGGAATAACATCTTGAATCTTGTCTTTACTAAGCTTGTATAGGCCCTAGGGCCGATAGCCTAGTACCAAAATATAAACCTAATATGAGAGCATCTTGCACCGTGCGTATCTTCTTCATTTGATAGGTTTGACCATAAAACAGTCTCCTTCTAAATAAAATTTAAACCAGAGATTCCTTCCACCCAAGCATACCTCTCAACTGTACAGATTTTTGCTTCATATTTTTGGTCTATTTCTCAATAAAATTGTGGTTTTCTGGCAAATCATTGACAAATCATTGAGAATTGAAGTCAGAAAATAATGACATATATTTGAGATTTGGACTTCATACCCCTCAGAAAATTTGTGCTAATACAAAACCTGTTATTCTATCAACTTTCTAAAAGAGCAATATTTAAAAATTGGCCCTATTTTTGGGCCATTGTCCCCCCATTATTTATGGCTTTTTCCAGATTTCCTGCTCTAAGAGGTTGAGGGGTATGCAGTCAAGGTATCTTTAGAAATTTCTTTATGAGACACTACCTACTTCTAAGTGATCCATTGGTAAGCTTCAAATCCCCACCAAACCCAGTTAACTCTACTGAATATACAGAAATGTACACCGTCACACTATATCAGCGTGTAAGCAGCTGCATAGAGGCAGCTGTACCCCATAGGAACAAGTTTAGGTCAAACCTAAGAAACAAACTCACATGGAGGAACCATAGTATAAACAACCTTTGCAATAAGAGGAAAATAATTTTTACCAAAATTAAGATGAGTAACTTCCAGAATATTAGAGCCCTTGTCACTAAATTGAACAACTCAGGAGCTTAATAAAATCCACCAAAGCCAAGTCTGAGGCTAACATAGCTACCTAAGCCAAAGACCATCACAAGACCTTTTTTAGTTATGTTCATGTGCTGAGCTGATTGCGAACGATATTACCTACACTGAGGCTAAAGATATAGAGAACCTACTGGATGATAAATTTAGCTCTAACTTTACCCCTCTTTTTCCTCCATCTGTCCATCATAATATAACTGAAACTGGCTCACCTCCAGCTATCGCTCAAGACCAAGTCCCAAGATTGCTATCAAAAGATATAAATACTGCATTGATGGGTCCTGACAATATACCTGGATGCATCTTAAATAGCATGCAGCATGATTTAACCACACTCCTAACAACACTGTTCAGTCTCAGCCACACCCCTAACAACACTGTTCAGCCCCAGCCTCCATACAGGTTTGTACCAAGTGAATGGAGAACAGCTATAGTCATTCCCCTACATAAGGTAGGACCTTCCATGGAGCCAGACAGTTACAGACCCATAAGTCTGACCAGCCTCATATGCAAAGCCATGGAAAGAATTATCATGGAACTAATCAATTAGGAGATGGGGAACCTCCAAACACAGGACCCATCTCCTTTTGTATTCATCAAGGCAGATCATTCTTATTCAACTTGGTGGATTTTTTTTAAAAGGTCACCAAAGCAATGGATGAAGACAAAATGGTGCATACCACACACCATGAACTAACCAAAGCTTTTGACTCACTTCCCCACTCAGGCATAATAGAAAAACAAAATCAACTAGAAAGGGTTCAGGAAATCAAAATAAGGGAATTTACTTCTACGAAGAGACCAGTCACCAGTACAGTTCCCTGGGGGTCTGTGCTCATACCTCTCATATTTGTAAAGTAAAAGTTAACTGTGGCTGAGTGTGTTTGCAGATGACTGCAAGCTAGGAGCAGTCACTGAATCCCCAAATGACTTAACCATCCTGCAGGAAGGTTTGTTCCAAATAAATAACTGGTTCCACAATTATGGACTGAAACTAAATGCCAAAAAAACATTGTTGTATCTTTTGGAAAGTCATGTACCCCAGAAAGCAACCACATTGACAATAAGCCTCTAAGAGCTGACCCAGTTATTCAGAATTTGGGAACTTATGTGGACAATGGCTTAACTTTTTTTTTTTTTTTACTCAACAGATTTTAATTTTTTTTTATGTTTATGAGTAAATCGTGATACAGTCACTATTAATTACAGATCAAGTTAACAGAAGTAGTTAATAATCATAACAATATGTACAATATTTACAAATGGTCCAATGAAAGGAAACAGAGAGAGAGAAAAAAAAAACACACATATGACATTTATAATTATATATTCCTTTAAGTTCACATTATTCCATGTCCCCTTTAAATTCATGAAGAGAAAGTTGTGTCTTTTTGTAGTGTGTCTATGAGTATCAAGACTCTATTCCAAGGGTTGTTAATCCAACGTCTGGGAAAAATTCTTTCTTCTTTAACTTTTATTTCTTCTAGTGCAGATTCCCTTAAAAGAGAAATGAAGTCTTCATAACTTGGAGAGATTGTGGATTTCCATCTTCTTGTTATACATTTTCTGGCCACAGCCAGAATAGTCCATAAAAGAAGTTGATCTCTTTTATTAACAGTTATTAAGGCATCAACATTTAAAAAAATTAATGATTTTGTTAAAACAAATGTATCGTTATAAATGGCTTGAAGAAATTTATTAATGTCATCCCAGAACTTTTTAATACAATCGTAAAATATATGTAACCAATCTGCTTCACAATTTAGAGTACATCTCCAACAAGTAGCTTTCTGATTAGGATTAAATTTAGCAATTTTGTTTGGGGTATAAAAAGCTCTATGCAAAAATTTCCATGTGAATATGTTCCATATCTGGAAGTTAGAGGTTAATTTAACTGATAGCAGAAGATCATTTTTACTTTCAGGAGATAGGCTCGTAGTCAGATCTTTTGTTATAGTATTCCATGTGTTTTGAGTTATTTTGGTTTTATACACTATTAATATTTTATATATTTTAGATATAGAAATTAACTTGTTATGCTTGTCATAAATTATTTCTTGTATATAATTTATGAATTTTGGCTTAGAATTAAAACTTGAATTATTAATAACCTCCCACAAACTTTTTGCGTGATGCAATACTTTTTGGAGATCTTCTCTATCTTTATCAAATATTTTAAATTCATCTATTACTTGTTGGATGTTTAATGTGCTAGAATTGTTTAAGCATTGGAACCAACAAATAAAATTATTAGTTTCCCAATTAATACATTTTTTTCTTGAATTTTTTCTTTAAAATTCTTTGTTGTATTAAAAGATATCAAAAGTTCAAACCATAGTTTTATATCAGAATTTGTTTTTAAGAAATTTCTAAATAGATTATATATATTATTTAAGTATGATAAATTGGTAGGTTTTGTTGTATTGTTTTGTAGATTGCTACTTAATAAGTGCCAAAATATGTTGTTATGATTCTTCAAGTCTATATTTTTTAATGTTTTATTTTCATTTAAGAAAAAGTTGTATGTAGAGTTTTCCACCTAGACGAGTAGTTTGGGTTTATCCATTGTAGTACAAGTTTAAAGATGGAAGCTTTAATGTATGTCTCTATATCTGGAAATTTAATTCCTCCCAAGTCCCAGGGTCTAATATGGTGTGTGAAAGCAATTCTATTTTTTTTTGGATACCATAGAAAGCCCATCAAGAGTTTCTGAATTTTTTTTATAATTTTTTTGTTTGGTAAGATAGGAATTGCTAATGCTATATAGTTTATTTGGGGTAATAATATCATTTTTATTATCTGTAATCTATCTTCAAATTTTAACGTTAATTTATTCCAGGTATCAATTTGTTTTTGAATTAAGTTTTGAATTTTATAATAATTTAAAGTTATAGTAGTATTTATGTTGTCAGCTATAAGAATTCCTAGGTATTCGAGTGATGAAACTCTTTCTCCAATAATTTGATACTCACTCAGATGATAAACATCATCTCTATTCAAGAGTATATGTTTTGATTTTGCTTTGTTGAAATAAAGACCTGAAATGGAGGAAAACTCTTTTATTTTTTCCTCTAATGCTTGTATGGTCTCTTCTTTTGGTTTTAAAGTCAACAAGATGTCATCAGCAAATAACATGATTTTGGAATTATATTGATTATAAAAATTAATTCCTTCTATTTTTAGTTCACTTCGTATTGTAGAAGCAAATAGTTCTATCACTAAGGCAAATAGTATGGGGGACATAGGACAGCCTTGCTTAGAGCCTTTAGTTATTTTAAAAGCCTCTGAAGTAAATGGACCTAACTTTACATAAGCTAGGTTATCTTTATATATGTTCTTTATTAAATTTATAAAGTTTGATGGAAAATCAAAAAAATACCAGAATTTTAAATAGGTAATCCCAATTTACTGAATCAAATGCTTTCTCTATATCAAGTGTAATTATAAGGGCTTCTAAGTTATCTCTATTCAAAGCTTCAATAATAGTTAATATTCTCTGAATGTTATCATACGTGTGTCTACCAAATATAAAGCCTGTTTGGTCTTCATTTATAACGTGAGTCAAGGATTTTTTAATTCTATTCACTAAGATAGACATAAAAATTTTATAATCATTGTTAAGCAGAAAGATTGGTCTATATGAGCTACACTGGGATAAATCTTTTTTATCTTTTTTATAGGAGTAACTAGTGAGTATTTCCAGGATGGTGGGATTATATTTTGTGTTTGAATTTCATTTAGCATATTATGGAACAAAGAAATTGCTGCATTTGGGAGAATTTTATATAATTCCATTATAATTCCATCCATTCCTGGTGATTTGTTATTCTTACTTACTTTGATTATATCTCTTATTTCCTTTATGGAGATATGTTTATCCAGGTCAATTTTTAGTTGTGCAGGTAATGTATTTAATAAAGGACAGTTAAATTCCAGCTCTAAAGAAGCAGTATTGCTAGCCTTATTTCCATAATGATGAGCATAATAATACTTAAAGGCTTCAAGAATATCATTTACTTCAGATACCTTCTTTTTCCCTTTCCCTTCATGTATTATATTTATGATATTATTTTCAGAATTCTGCCTCTTAATTCTCATAGCTAAGTTATGGAGGTGTTTTGGGGATGTTGATATTGAGGCAAATTTTAGTTTTTCCAAAGCTAGATTTGTCTTATGGGTAAGAATTTCATTATATTTCTTGTTTAAATCTTTAACTTTATTTTTATTTATTTTTATTTTTATTTATCATTTGTTGACCGGGAAAGTCCGACTAGGTTCCACAGAGCCTGTTTTCAGCGGAGGCCCGGGGAGAAATGCTCCAGATGCATGTCTTTGGAATGTGGGAGGAAACCGGAGTACCCGGAGGAAACCCACGCGAACACAGGGAGAACATGCAAACTCCACACAGAAGGCACCCCAGCTGAGAATCGAACCAGAGAACTTCTTGCTGTGAGGCGACAACGTTAACCGCTGCACCACTGTGCCACCCTTCTTCTCCTTTTTTTTCTGATCTTCTGATACATCATAATAACTTATATTTAATTCTATTATTCGTATTTGAATATTATGTAGTTCAGATTCCCATTCTTTTGTTTTATTTTTAAACCATGTAACAATTTTGCCATATAAAAAGACCTTTAATGTGTCCCATGTTATTGTATTGTTTGTATCTTTAATCAGGTTTGTTTCTAAAAATATTTAATTTCTGTATCTAGCCAAGGTTTACATTCCTTTAATTTAAAAATGTAGGCTGGTATTCTTGTTACTAGATTTAATCTTTTAAAATCCATTTGTACTGCAATGATTAAGGCGTTATGATCTGAAAGAGGACATGGAATAATAGAAAATTTACTATTCTGTTGTTTAAGTCAGAAGATATAAGTATTTTATCTATTCTTGTTTGAGTATTAAAGCGATAATCACTGTGTGAATAGTTTAGTGAGTTAGATTCTTTAAACTTAAATGCATCTATCAAATTTAAGTTTTCTATCCATCTCTAGAAATATTTACCTACAGGTGAAAGACGTAAATTTTTTTTATTAGTTGTTTCAGAGCTATCCAGAATACAATTAAAATCTCCCCCCAATATTATCATACCTTTATATACTTTGTTAATCAATTCTATGTGCTTTTTAACAATAGATAGTCCAACTCCAGGAATCCAATAAATATTTATTAAAGTCCAAATTCTATTTTGATATTTTATTATTACAATTGATAATAACCCTTCTTTATCTTCATGTTTGTAAATGATCTGAGGAATAATGGTACTTCTTTTCCATAAGATTATAACTCCTCTTGTTTTTTTTTTTATACTGGGAATGAGAGAGGATTAGATAGTCATTGGGTTTCCATATGAAATCTTCCTCTAATTTTAGATGGGATTCTTGTATAAATATAATTTGTACTTTTTGTAATTTCAGATATTTTAGAAAGTTTGACCTTTTTATAGGGTTATTTATACCATTAATGTTTATAGATAACAAAGTTGTCAGTCATTTTTATAAATATTTATCATGTGTTTTCAGGTTGATTGTTTTATTAGACATTTGCTTTGTCTTAGGACCTATGGTATTTAGTATATTAGTTATATCCTCTTTTCTTTTAGAAGTTATTACAAAACAAGTATAACTATTTCTATATGTGTTTAAAAAATAATCTTCCATTTGGACCACTGAGAAACAAAAAAATTGAAAAACATTGTATTAACATATTTTAAACAAACAAATAGTGTTTCAACCACACCAAGTCTCAAACATGAAGTGTCTAACACCTCAAATCTGTTTGAACTTAAAAGTTCAAACAGATTTACCTTCAAGATAAACATTAGCATTAAAGAAGAAATATTACTCTAGCTTGAGCTCTTCAATAAGGAAAACAAAACTAAAATCAGAGAACATCAAATACTTTCATGCATGTATATATTTAAATCTTAACTGTAAAATCTTGTTACTACATGAATGCATTCCATCAAAATAGTATAGATTAATTAATAAGTAGCTAGTCATTTTGTTATTATTTCATGTCTTGGTATAGGTAATATTGTACCCATAGAGTGCAATGCTTCAATTAATTAGTCATTTATATAGTTATTTTCCATACATTGTAGTAATGGTATTAATTTACAAACAACAATATTAAACTATCTATAAGGGATTATAACTGTGCTATTAGAAATAGAATTAATACTTGTGCTATGAATTTGCATTATTAGAATTGGTACATTGTTACTAAAACTCTTATAATTTCTTTCCAAAACTGTATGACACATATCATATTATTTGATTATTATTACAATCTTCTAAAATAAGTTACTATATTAATAATTAACAATAAGAATTATTACATATTAGATTACGTCTCCTTGAACAATATAACTTATCAAACCCGGTCAAGATGTCATGACTTTTATAATTCTGTTGTCTATATAATAAAGTAAAGAAAAATTATTAATTTGTGTGAAAAGTTAAACTCTTGCATTATTTATATGTGACCTTTTATAACTCTGTGACTAATTAGCTATTATTCAGAAGATTTTCTCTGTTTAGTTCCAGGTAAAAGCCACACATAACAGAGTTAATCATCTGTAAACACAAATGTAATGAGTATTTAATAACTGATTAAAGTCTCGTATTTAAAGTAGGCTGTAAACAATAAACTAGCATTATGCCTATGAATGTAAGTTACAATGATAATGCTAAGAAGTCACAGTTGTATCATATACAACTATTTATAATGATTGTTTTTTTTCCTTTCTTTCTCTCCTTTTATAAAGCTTCTTTTTGTATGTTATGTTTAATAGAACAAGTTATTAAATAAATAAGCATCTGAAATGCCTTTTAAACTAGTAGTTGGAAGTTTCTTTCATGTCACTTTAAGTCAACAAATGAAACTAATCCATCTAACACATTAACAATTACATGAGTTTGGAGAGCATGTACATCGTATATATATACAAGACATTAATCACCAGTTCACAGCAGTATTTAAATGGTTCATTCTATCTCAGTCAGTTTATGTAACACCTTCTTCAAAGCGCAGGTATCACTATATTTGGATATATCACTGGTAAAATTTAACAGCAACTGACAACACTATTACTTTCTTTTTTCCTTACTCTCCTTCTTTTTTTTTATTATTTCCTTCTTTTTCCTTTCCCCTTTTCCTCCCTTCTATTTTTAAATAATGGGAAATAATGAAAGCACTTGGGAAATTAGAAATAATTTAAAAGTAAACATTTCACATTCAAAGTATTGAATAATAATGTGCAGAGAGAAAAAAAAACTTACAATGTTGTGTTTGAGCACCATCTTCTGGGAAGTAGCTGTAATTACAGCTGTATGCATTTCAGCATTTCATTTGTTAAATGTGTAAAGACAAGCTACTTTCCTTAACAGAAAGCTAAAGAAATCTAAAACAGAAAGTTCATGACTGCTGCTCATACTTAAATAAATTATTAAAATGATGATAACATCCAATTTAATTTAAGAAATACTATCATTAGACTTTTCCAATTCTATTCTCCACTAGTAGCAATGATAATTTAATGTGTTTGTAAGCATATATATAGCGCTTTATTCAAAGTTATTTTAGCACTATTCTTAAGTATACTTTTATCTGAAGTTAGCAATAGGAAATAATGCTGTAGCAGGGGATAAAAGGAGAATATATGATGTGTAAAATTAACTGAAAGCTAAACGCTTTCATTTCAAGCAAACAGAACAGCCGAGTTTAGAAAAGGGATATTGTGATAGTGTGTACTTGTGCGCCATCTTCTGGTCAGTAATTGTAACTACAAGTATGCATGCTTCAGTATATCTTGTGCTGTGAAAGAGATGGTGAACAACTTTCTGTGTAAAAATCTAAAAATAGCCAAACAGTAGGTTCGTGAATTCTATTTACTTTTAAATGGTTCAATGATGTTCTAAGAACAACTGATGCATTTAGAAACATTTCTATTTTTAACATATTTATCTCTAAATTTTGGTTGATAAGTATAAAATGTGCCCTTTAATAACATAACATACTATTATAAAATATAAAGGAATTTATTCAGACAGTTGCTAGTAACTTATTTTAGCTATGAAATACTTTTCTAGGAGAAATAGTCTAAAAGATAAACTATTATAAGGACTTCTAGAACAAAGCTAATAAGCATCTAATAAACTGTCTTGATTATGCATTTCAGTTCCTTAGTGAATCAATTTTTAAGTACTAAATAAAATATTATTATAATAGGCTAAATAACTAATAAAGGGCAGAAAAATTGCTTTGAGTCATATATTAAGGGAATTAACTTTTAGATAATGTAGTCATACCTTGGTTGATACTTTGAGAGAGGTAGTATCTTCCAAATTCTTCATGTCAGTCTTCTGCTTCTTTTTTCCCTCACCTCCGACCAGATATTTTTTTCCTGAAGCTCTTTTTAGGGAAGATGAATTTGCCCAGTCCATTTCATCGGGAAGTGGAATTATGTTGTTGTTTTTTATGAAGGTTGTGGCTTCCTCTATGTTATTTAAAAGATCTCATGTCATTATTGTATTGAATTCTTATTTTGGCAGGATAAGAGAGCTGTGTCTTGATTTTATGCTGCTTTAGAAGTTTTACTAATGGCCATGCTTTCTTCCTTAAATCCAGAACTCTTGTGGAATAATCATGATCAAATCTTAATAATGACTGTTTATACATAACAGGATTTTTCCTCCATGCTGATCTCAGTATTAGTTCTTTGCCCATAAAAGATAAAAATTTAATCACTATGGATCTTGGAGCAGACTTACAAGAAATAGAAAGTGGCTTACCAATAGCTCTCTGTGCTCTTTCTATTCCATAAGATAATCTTTCTTTTAATCCTAGAACTTCAGGTAGCCAGGAGTTCAAAAATGAGATAATGTCATCCCCTTCAGTTTTCTCTGGAAGACCAAAAATCCTTATGTTTGTTCTTCTCTCTCTATTTTCAATATCATCCATTTTATTTGTTAACCATGTATTTTGTTGTAACAAAAATTGGGTTTGTAGTTCTTCTTCTTTTAATCTCCCATCAACATCACTTAAGGAAGTCTCAATGTCTGAAATTTTTGTTTGTTGCTGTTGTAATATTTCTTTAAAAATTTCAGTTTGTTTTTGACAGTTATCTTTAAGACTTTCTAAGTTCTCAGAAAATCTTTCCATCTTTAACGACAAGTCCAGTAAAGTAGCAGATATCTGTTGCATCTCTTTTTTCAGTGTAGAATCTGAGTGTGAGTTCTTTGAGTTACTCATTTTCAACAGCTTGTGGTGTCCTCTGAAGTATTTGACAGGAAAATTTCAGAATTTTTTCTTCAAAGTTTGTATTTTTATTGTATGTTACTTCTTCTTCAATAATTACCCCAAATTTTTTAAATATTTTTAGTTTTTTCTGTATTTTCTAGTAAGAGTTTGAAGAGCTCAAATTTAAGCTGCTTTCAGTTAGCCATTAGGCTCTGCCCCTCTCCCAATAGCTTAACTTTTGACCAGCATGTGTATATTGTAAGAAAGTCTTTTTATATTGCACTGATTATAAACAAACTGATTGTATCTAGATCTAGAGATGTAATTGTTACCATTTACTCAGCCCTCATTAGGCCACTCATTGACTATAATGCCCCCTTTGACGTGTATCTGTCCAGACATATGCAACAACTGGGACACCTACAGAGGTACCTTACTAAAAGGATACAACATCTCATATATGCAGCGACAAAAGTCTGTCACCATACTCATTATCCTACAGACTGATAAGAGGTCACCTTTGTTGGCATACAAAGCATCCTCTGACCCAATACTCCAATACTGATGATTTTACTGCACATAAGCAAGTCAGATGACAACAGAAATACTTGGTCTAGGGATCAAACTTCTGCAACAGCAACAGAATGGTTTGGAGGGGCATGTGTATCTTGCAGACTATAGCCCTTCATCTGAAACTATGTTTGTAATATTTTAATTGCTAGGATTCTTCACCTGTAACTATGTCTGTAATATTTTAATTGTGGTGCTTTTCTCCCTGGGCCTCTGCTGAAAATGGACATGCGTCCAGTTGGACTTTTCCGGTCAACAAATGTAAATAAATAAATAATAAATAAATAAATAAAATAAAAACTCATCCCTATCCATATTCAAGCGCATCTTGGATCTAGAGATAGGAAACAGAAAATTTACCCCAGGACTCCCCCTGTACTACTAAAGGACAGTTGCTGCTCCTAAATGCTTTAATTCTCTGCCACTGCTTTCTGTGTAGAGTTTGCATGCTCTCCCTGTGTCTGTGTGGGGTTTTGCTAGGTGATCTTGTTTCAGCCCACCTCCAAAAGATGCAATGTTGGTGAATCGTCAGTCTTACATTGTAGCTATTTCTGCATTATTTGAGTAATTGTGAGTGTATGTCCTGCTAGCACAGTGTCCAAGCACTGTTGGCTGATATGTGCTTTGCAGAAAAATGCATTTGATTGAAAGACATTTCATGCTTACAGCATGAAGCTGGCAACATTTTCATGTAGTGCAAAAATAGGGTGTTCCACATTTTGATTATTTGCTACAGATTTCTGGGGCATGTGTTCCATACTGGCCTCTTAATAGGTTGAAGCCTGTGGTTGGCACTAAACAAAATTAGCTGTCAGTTCAGTTAGTAAACCAAAAGAGGGCACATATCTAAAGTGTACTCAAAAGTCATAAATTACAACATATTTCTTAGAGGGGTGCCAAAGCTACATCACAAGAGCATATTTCAAGAAACATTGTATCTCACACTACAGAAGAACAGGGGGTATTATAGATTCCCCATTATAGTGATTTATAAAATGTTACTTTGTTTAATCTATATTTGCTATTGAAGAGCAGTTCATATAGTGTAATACACAGAAGTACAGCTCTCATCCTCATTCCTGTGGAATCAGGGACAAAAACAAACATAACCAAGTACAAAAGCATCAGGACATCAAGGACAATGTTTAACTATAGACATTGTTACCTTACAAATTGACAGAATACAATCATAAGCGCATAGGAAGTTACTAGGCTAATAGCCTTGGGGCCCTTAAAAGCCTAGCCAACCCTTATTTCTATGATCAGCACATATTGCCCCTGTCCAAGAGGGACACAGGTGGAACCCCCGGGGTGACTTTATGGTTATCCACCCAATTGTCCAGATTGTATTTGAAGAGGGCCAATGAGGTGCTCTGTTTGATATGAATTGGGAGTCTGTTCCAAATGTGGGAGACAAATCTGTCCCTGCATCAGGTTCTATTAAAGTCACATACCAGATTAAGGTCTTTAGAGCGAGTAACCTGTGTACCATTTGACTTGCAGATAGACAGCATTTCCAATAAAGCAGGGTCAGAGATTGCTTTATATGCAAGGCAAACATCGCCTCTGAGTAGTCTTTATGAAACTGAATAAAGTGACAGTGATTTCAGCCTTTCCACATAGAACAGATGCTGAAGACCTTGAATTTTCTTTGTGAGGAAACTTTGTGGTCTCTTCAATTGCTGTAGGTGCTTGGAAAGGTACATACCAGAAGGAATGTTGTACTCAATTATTGGCCTGATAAGGGAAGAGTACAGGGAGCTTATAACTTTTTTTTTCTGGAGGCAATGCCCTTACTTATAAGATAAGCAATATAGAATGCCCTTCTTACCACTGTGGAGACATGCTGATCAATGGTAAGGTTGCTGTCAACATGTGCGCCCAGGTCTCCCACCACTGAGTGTGTACTTAGGGTGTTGATATTGATGTGGTAGTTAGCAGGAACGTTGCTCTTACCAAAAGGGATGATAATACATTTTTTTTGCATTGAGTTTAAGGCCATTACTTTGGCACCAATCATTTTTTTGTGTAAGATTCTCTTGTAGGATGTTGCCATCATTTGGAGATTCTATGACCGCTCCCAGTGTGCAGTCATCAGCAAACTTTGTCAGCCACAGAACTTTAGTTTTTGCTTGCACTTCAGAGAATGAGAGTCCAAACAGTAGAGGTACCAGGACTGATCCTTTTGGAACACCATTGGTTACAGGTCTGCTGTTGGAAGTGGATTCCCTTATTTGACTATATGTGTTCTATCAGTGAGCCACTTAGTGACCCATCTAATGATACAAGGGTTGATAAGTGTCTGGGTGAGTTTGTCAATGATGCCTGAGTGGGGGTAGTGTCAAAAGCCTTGGCTAAGTCTCGGTAGGCTGTATGCACAGATTTCTCCTCATCCAGAGCCTTGGTGACTATCTCAAAGAAGTCCACCAGGTTTAACAGGCATGATCGCCCTTTGAAAAATCCAAACTGAGTAGGGTCATGTGTTTGGAGATTACCTATATCTTTGGTTGGTAAGGTCCATGATGATTCACTCCATAACCTTGCAGATAAGGCTAGTCAGTCAAATAGATCTGTAGTTCCAAGAGGCAGTGTAAGCACCACCTTTGTACAACAGTATAACAGTGGCCGTTTAACTTTCAGCTGGGATGTAGCTGGTACTTAGACTATGATTGAAAAGAGTACCCAATGGCGTTGCTAATTCTTATTGGAGCCCATGTAGGATGCAGCCTGGGATGTTATCAGGTCCCATAGATGCTGTGTTTTTGGTCTTAGAGAGGGCATTTACAACCTGCTCTTTAAAGATACAAGGTAGGGGACAGGTGGTAGGGATGTCAAGGGTTACGTGTGGTGGGGACAGGGGAGTGAAATTTTTACAGAAACTGTTGGCCAACAGCTTAGCTATGTCCACAGGCTTAGTATATGTGGTATTGTTAACTACCAGTTTGGCACAGATCTGGGCCTTTCCTTTTAGGTTATGGATGTAACTAAAGAATGCCTTATGGCTGTCCTTAGTTGAGGAAGCTAATTTGGATTCATAGTTTGCTTTGGAGAACTTCGCAAGAATTCTTATTTGCTTTTTTAAGCTGAGGAGGGAGTGTTTCCAGTATAGTGCTCAGTCCCTCTTACTCTTAGACAGCAGTTTCTTCCTCTTATTGTAAAGCTTGTTAATGGCAGTTGTCCACCAGGCAGATTTGCTCTTCCTTGAGGAGCTTGTTTTGGTCCTATCAGGTACAGCCGAGTCAGTGCAGTTATACAGCTGTTTCTATAAAGCATTGGTGTAGAACAACTCAGCATAGTTGCCAGTTCCATTTGGGGGGGGGGTGCAGTGAAGCTATTTATACCATCCCATAAGAGGTTATAATCTGCTTTGGTGCTTTGGAGAAGTTTCTTAGTTTGGTTGCTGCTGGGGGGGGGGTCAGGTGTGATAGTTACTTTGAGTGAGACTTATTTGTGGTCTAGTCTGACCACGGAAGATCTCACAGTGGGGGTGATACAGTGGTTCCCCAATATTGGTAAGCACTAGATCCAGGATGTTGGCACCCCTTGTGGGGGTATCAACCAGCTGGTCCAGGGCATTGGAGTTAAAGAAGTCAAGGAACTTTGGGCAAATGAGTCTGAGCACGAGTAATTTACCCTGTCAGTGGATGAGTAGTTAAAGTCTCCCAAAACCATGGTGTTTAGATGTATCTTGATAGATTCAAGTAGATCTAAGTAGGCAGAGTGGGTGTTCTGATTCCTGAGGGACTCCTGTAGCTGGCAATGATTTGAATAGGTGTCCTAAACAGTTAATTGCACCTGAAGTATCTCTAGGGAATCATACTGTTTAATCAATCTGGAGGTGTATTTATCTTTGATGAATATTGATACACTGACTCCTATAGTTTTCACTCCTTCAGTTTATGGTCTGAATCTGTGGAAGGAGGTGTAACCCGGTATGGCTCGGGTGCTCTTCACAGCCTTGAACCAGGTCTCCGTGACTGCACAAATGTCTCCGTCTTCCAGGGTGAGGACTGCTTCCAGTGAGTGGAGTTTCATGTTAAGACTCCTAGCATTTAGCGGCATAACCTTGAGGTTGTTTTTAGATGGAGTTTTTACATCGGGAATTTTGTTCTTGAGACACTGCCTAAAAAGGCAGTATGGGGGTGACAAGAGATTTAGCCCTTAGCTGAAATCCCAACAGTGACAGATGAAGACCATCTCTGGCAAAGCACTGAGGTCTGTCAGTCATGTCATCCCAGGCTGACAGATACTGGATTCCCTTAGAATGACACCAGGAACTAACTCAATCATTGAAGTTAGTTATTTTCTGTTTGTAGTGAAATATCATCCTAGGTGAAGGTAAAATACTGCTTATGGCTAGGGACATACGTGCCTGAGACACATAATCCGACAGGTCAATCATGTCTCTCTTTTCATATAATCCAGAGAGTCATAACAGTACCTGTTGTTGAGAGACTTGATTGTATGTGTGATATGGTGAATCCTAGCACCTGACAGGCAGCTGACCATGACCTTTTCCTTATCCAGCCTGGTGAGAGAGACATCTGGGTGTCTTTATATGGACTCACCCATGACTAATATGTTTGATTTTCTGTTTTGCCGTAAGGGCTTGATAGGCGAGACACTGGCGCATGAGCAATTATGTGTATTTTGTTCTGCAAAGGCAGTATTATGTGCAGTGTGCTTGTGTTTGTGTTTGGGAGGTCACTGGTGTTTACGCATGTTTCTGATGAGGACCTTCACATATGTAGGTATGTGTGATGTGTGTTTGGGTGGAGTAGGAGGTGAGGTGTGCATGCTGACAACCCGCTCATTGTCATAGGTACTGACTGGTGTGTGAGAGAGCATGGATTCAAAGTTTTAATATAGTTGCTTCTCTCACATGTTGTGTTTGTATGGACTAGGAGTAGAGGGTTGTCGGTGAATTCCGTCAGGGTGCCCATGTTGACCAACTGGCTGGAGAAACTGTGGGAAATTGTTCATCCATAGCGTTAAGTAAATTTATATGGTCAGGAAAAGAGGTCACACTTAGGAATGGCTAGTGGATGAAAGATGTGTTAGTACATCTGAGGCTAGGCTTAGTGTTCCACCTGACAGTAGAGCAGGGATGTGAAAACCTTTGGATGACCACAAGCAAAGTGCTAAGGGAAAACTTAATAAGCAAAACGTTTGCATCTGTAACCACCAGCAGTAACCGGGTCTATGACATTTTGTCGAATGGGTATTCAGTGAATACCCATTCATTGAACACCTAATTATCAAAGCCGCATTTCAGCGAACGGCAGCTTTTAACTAGGGCACACAAGCAATTGACCAACCGAGCGACCTCAAGAAAAAAAAAAAACAAAATTTAAAACCTGCCAAGTTGGGGGGCTATCCCCCATAACCCCCTAACTAACTATACCAACTTCAAGATCACACTATAGTGGGGAAAAGGGCAAATTCCAGACAGTGGCCAACTGCTGATTTGCCCTAGTTAAAAGCACCATTCACTGAAATGTGGCTTTGATAATTAGGTGTTTAAATGATATAAACCCCAGTAACCACTGCTTTGTGGCAGTGCACAATCGTGCGCTACCCACAAATAAGCTCAAATGTAGGGCTTAAATAAAACAAGAAATAACCCTTTTAACTCAGAGTAGCCAATAGGAGTGCTCTGTCTGATCTTTAGTCCACTCATCCTCAATTACCCAGACAGTACTCTTCTCCCACAAGGGTGAAAAAGGGCCATCACCAACAAAGATGGCTTGAATTTGATGCTGAGTAGTTGCAGAACAGACTCAGAAACAGCAAACCTGGAACTGGGCTATGCTACAGCTGAACTAGAACAGCATACAGTAAAATGTAGCAAAAACAGTTCAGTCAATTTAAACAGACAGTAGAATGCAAATACAAATTAAAAGTGCAATATAAGAGTAAAAACAGGCACTTATAGTTAGCTGGAAGAAACAAGTGCCCCAAATCGTTCAGTATCTCAGTGAAGAGATGGTTTTAATGCTCAAGTGATACCAAACAGTCTAGATTCAGCATGTCTGAATCTGGCCTATGCTATAAAATGCAAAAGTACTAGATATTCAGAGTGCATAAAACCACAGTCATAGCAGAAAAAATAAAGCAGCAATTCACCATCAATTCCCCAGCTTAGAAGGGTGTAGGCTGCACTCTTCCACCACAAGAGTTTAGACCGCAAACCCTCCTAATGTAAAACATCTGGTTTTGGAGCTCAAGTGCTTAAGTCAGAACTGAGACACTTTCAGAATAACAGACAAAATAAACCTTCAACCAGCAATTTCCAGCTTAGAAGGGTGCAGGCTATCCTCTCCCACCACAAGATTTTAGACCACAAATCTTCCTAATGTAAAGTAACTGGTTTGGAACCCAAGTGCTTAAACCAGAACTAAGACACTTTCGGAATAACAGACACAATAAGCCTGCAACCAACAACTCCCTGCTTAGAAGGGTGTAGGCTAGCTTGTGTTGCCACAAGAGTTTAGACCACAAATGCAGTACTTCTGCATAGCTTAATGCCAAGAAATGTATAGTTATCCCCTTTGGGAAAAAACATGTACCCAGGAATTACCACATAGGTGGCAGTACACTAAACACTGAAAGTGTGATGTGAGACTTAGGGACACAGATAGACAGTGGTCTCATCTTCGATAATCACATCACCACAACAGTCAGGAAATACTTCTATGTGGCATACCTCATCACTAAGGGCTTTTCATCCAGAAAAAAGGAGATCATTGTCCCACTGTACTCATCCCTCATTAGACCCATTATAGAGTACAACGCCCCATTTGGTATGTACCTCACAAGACATCTGCAACAGCTGGAAAGGCCGCAGAAATACCTCACTAAAAGAATCACAGGCCTAAATCAGATGCCCTGTGCTGACCTTCTAAAAAGACTCCAGCTATACTCTGTGGCATATCATCTACTCAGAGGCGATCTCTACTTAACATACAAGGCCATGTCAAACCCTGAGCTGTTGGACATGCTCCACTTAAAGAAATCCCAATCCCTCAGAGCCACATGCTCCAGGGATCTAAACCTTGTCATCACAATGAACAAAACATGCTGGAGGGATAGGTTCCTGACCCAGAGACTCCCCATACTCTGGAATAGACTGCCCAGACATGTCAAGCAGAGCACCTCCTTGGCCCTGTTCAAAAGGAACCTTGACGATTGGATGGGAGATAGGAAATTCACTCCGGGGATTATGTCAGTCGCCCTGCTAGACAGGGGTCCAGGGAAGTAAATATTGTGGGAAGAAATATCCAGGGAATTGTTATGGCTGGGCTTGTATAGGCCCTATGGCCGATAGCCTAGTACCAACGTATGAACCTATGAAATCTTCCTAATGTAAAATAACTGGTTTGGAACCCAAGTGCTTAAACCAGAACAAAGACACTTAGAACACTTAGAACAAAAGGCACACAATAAGGTTGGGTTTGGAGCCCAAGTGCTTAAACCAGAACTAAGACACTTTCAGAATAACAGGCATAATATACAAGTGATTTTTAGATGATATTTTTAATTTTTTGGTGGAAACTGTGGAAAAATATAATTAATTTTTTAATTATATTTCCAGTTCCACCAATTTTTTACAGTTTACGTATAACACTGATTGTGAAAAGGTTAATTATTTGGATGTTACCCTATATAAGTGCAATGGATTATTTAAGTCAAAAGTGTATAGGAAAAAGACGTATTCTAACTCATTTCTTTATTATACAAATGCGCATTCCCAACACCAAAAAAGGAGTATTATTAAGCGACAATATATGAGAATTAGGAGGATGGCCTCCGATGACTATGATTTTGTGGAAGAGTGTGACACCTTAACGTGTATGTTTAAGGAGAGGGGCTTCCCCACTGATTTAATTAATGAAGTTTATAGTGAGGTAGCTGTAGGCACAAATTTGGACCAATATTGGGTATTGGATTCCCTAATGTAGATAACCCATGCAATTTAGGGTCTTCTTTGAATGGGCCTGGTATGAGTGGGAAATTTGAACATGCTTTTGTGACTGAGTTCAATGGGGATGCTGGGGTAATTAAAAATATAATGCAACGCAAATGGCAAAAATTTGCTAGCTTATTGGACCTTAACTTTCAGGTGTAGTTTTAGTAGGGGTCCTAACATTAAAAATATGTTGGAATACAGTCTTACAAATAATGTTAAGCGGAACAAACTGGGCACATTCAAATGTAGTCTGTGTCCCCAGTGTCCTTATATTATTAATACTGAAGCAATAGTTATAGAAGCTAAGGATAGGTACATAGTTGTTAGGACCTATAGTACTTGTGATTCTAGTGGTGTGATTTATATTGCTATGTGCAATCAATGCACAGCTTTCTATGTGAGGAAGACTGAAAGAAAATTAAGAAGAAGAATGTATGAGCATATATATGACATACGGGATAACAATCAAAGAAGTGCTTTGTATAAGCACACCCTTAATTGCTCTTTAGCAAAGTTTTTATTTTTCGTTTTAGAGGAAATACCTAAGGATGTTAGGGGGGAATGTGGGAAACTAAAATAGAATATAGGGAGGTTTACTGGGCATATTGTTTTGGAAGCCAATAAACCCCCTGGGTTAAATGACACTGTTTCCCTTGCCCCTGTTTTGAAATTAAGGGCAGTAAGATTGTGATTTATGTTTTAGTAGCTTCCATACATTCAGCGATGTTATAGTAGTACGATAAACGTTTTTTAATGATTCATTTTTAGGAGTGTAGGTTTAGTGTAATAATTACTGAGGCCAGTAGATGATGCTGTTTGCTACAGTTTTAGAATATGTCTTTTTGATTTAGAATTTTATATATATTTATATACAAATTATTTTAGAAAACATTTTAGAAAATATTCTTATCGATTTTATTTGCATGGATGTGAATGTCATTTTGTAGTTTGTCATTTTTAAAATGTCATTTTATATGATTAAGTATTTTAAGAGTGTTCTGAAGGTGAAAAGAGTGTCGGATAGAGTGATGTTTATGAAGCTGGAAAATGATGGTGTAATGATGACTGTTGTTAGTGCATATCCTCCACAAGTTGGGTGTGCGATGGATGAGAAAGAAATATTTTGGAGTGAGTTGGATGAAGTGGTGATGACTGTACCCAAGGGTGAGAGAGTGGTGACTGGAGCAGATTTCAATGGGCATGTTGGTGAAGGGCACAGAGGGGATGAGGAAATGATGGGTAGGTATGGTGTTAAACAAAGGAATGCAGAAGGTCAGATGGTAGTGGATTTTGTGAAAAGGATGGACATGGCTGTGGTGAATATGTATTTTAACAAGAGGGAGGAGCATAGGGTGACATACAAGAGTGGAGGAAGATGCACACAGGTGGATTATATCTTATGTAGCAGGGCCAGTTTGAAGGAGATTGGAGACTGTAAAGTGGTGACCGGGGAAAGTGTAGTTAGGCATCATAGGATGGTGGTTTGTAGGATGACGTTGGTGATCAAGAAGAGGAGGAGGAGTGTGAGAGCAGCACCAAGGATCAAATGGTGGAAATTGAAAAATGGTAATTGTGAGGTGGAGTTCAGGGATGAGATTAAGACAGGCACTGGGTGGCAGTGAAGAGTTACCAAATAGCTGGGTAACTACAGCAGAGCTAGTAAGGGAGACGGCTAGAAAGGTGCTTGGTATGACATCTGGACAGAGGAAGGATGACAAGGAGATGTGGTGGAATGAGGAAGTACAGGAGAGTATACAGAGAAAGAGGTTGGCAAAGAAGAAGTGGGATTGTCAGAGAGATGAAGAAAGTAGACAAGAGTATAAGGAGATGAGGTGCATGGCAAAGAGAGAGGTGGTGAAGGCTAAGGATAAGGCATATGAAGAGTTGTATGAAAGGTTGGACACTAAGGAGGGAGAAAAGGACATGTACCGATTGGCTAGACAGAGGGACCAAGCTAGGAAAGATGTGCATCAGGTAAAGGTGATAAAGGATAATGAGGGAAACATACTTAAAAGCGAGGAGAGTGTGTTGAGGAGATGGAAAGAGTACTTTGAGGGGTTGATGAATGAAGAGAATGAGAGGGAGAGAAGCTTGGATGATGTAGGAATAGTGAATCATGAAGTATAATGGATTAGCAAGGAGGAAGTAAGGATAGCTATGAAGAGGATGAAGAAATGAAAGGCTGTTGGTCCAGATGGCATACCTGTGGAATCATGGAGGTGTTTAGGTGAAATGGCAGTGGAGTTTTTAACCAGAATGTTTAATGAAATCTTGGAAAGTGAGAGGATGCCTGAGGAGTGGAGAAAAAGTGTTTTAGTACCGATTTTTAAGAATAAGGATGATATGCAGAGCTGTAGTAACTACAGAGGGATTAAATTGATCAGTCACAGCATGAAGTTAAGGGAAAGAGTACTGGAAGCTAGGTTAAGAAGGGATGCGATGATTAGTGATCAGCAGTATGGTTTCATGCCGGGAAAGAGCACTACACATGCGATGTTTGCTCTGAGAGTGTTGATGGAGAAATACATAGAAGGTCAGAAGGAGTTGCATTGTGTTTTTGTAGACTTAGAGAAAGCATATGACAGGGTGCCTAGAGAGGAGTTGTGGTATTATATGAGGAAGTCAGGAGTGTCAGAGAAGTATATAAGAGTGGTACAGGATATGTGCGAGGGTAGTGTGACAGCGGTGAAGTCTGCGGTGGGAGTGACGAATGCGTTTAAGGTGGAGCTGGGGTTACATCAAGGATCAGCTCTGAGCCCTTTCTTATTTGCAATGGTGATGGACAGGTTGACAGACGAGATCAGACAGGGGTCCCCGTGGACTATGACGTTTACCGATGACATTATGATATGTAATGAGAGTAGGGAACAGGTGGAGGAGACCCTGGAGAGATGGAGGTATGCTCTAGAGAGAAGAGGAATGAAGGTCAGCAGGACTAAGACAGAATATATGTGTGAATGAGAGGGAGGATAGAGGAATGGTGAGGATGCAAAGAGTAGAGGTGGCGATGGTGGATGAGTTTAAATACTTGGGATCAATAGTTCAGAGTAATGGTGAGTGTGGAAGAGAGGTGAAGAAGAGAGTACAGGTGGATGGAGTGGGTGGAGAAGAGTGTCAGGAGTGATTTGTGACAGACGAGTACCAGTAAGAGTGAAAGGGAAGGTCTACAAGAGGGTAGTGAGACTAGCTATGTTATATGGGTTAGAGACAGTGGCATTGACAAAAAGGCAGGAGTTTGAGCTGGATGTGGCAGAGTTAAAGATGTTAAGATTTGCACTGGGTGTGACGGGGATGGACAGGATTAGGAATAAGTATATTAGAGGGTCAGCCCAGGTTGGAAGGTTTGGAAACAAAGCCAGAGCGGCAAGATTACATTGGTTTGGACATGTGCTGACGAGGGATGCTTGGTATATTGGGGAAAAAGATGCTAAGGATGAAGCTACCAGGTAACCGGGAAAGAGCAAGGCCTAAGATAAGGTTTATGGATGTGATGAGAGAGGACATGCTGGTGGTTGGTGTGACAGAGCAAGATGCAGAGGATAGGAAGAAATGGAAACAGATGATCCGCTGTGGCGACCCCTAATAGGAACAGCCGAAAGAAGATGATGATGATGATGATATGATTAAGTATTTTAATATGTTCAGTCTAGGTTATTCATTCATTTTGTAACTGTATGATTGGTTGGTGAATCTGATTGGTAGTTCAGCTATTTAGGGTGAGTATAACAGGGTTGATTTCAATGCTTTCTTTACATCTGAAGAAGTCCTTACGTTGACAAAAACAGGGTGATCCGTTAAGCGTTAATGTGTATGTTTTTTGTGTACATTTACATTTGGACATTCAAAATTCATTTTCTGCTTTCCGGTTTTGGAGGTGGTCCTTCCAAAGTGCCTATTTTCGTGGTTTATTGGTTTTTATCTTGGCACTTTTCTCCTCATTGAGTGGTTAATAGTCTTAGATTGTCAAAAGTTCCGTGATTATATCTATGGCAAATCAATTATAGCTGAATCAGACTTTAAGCCACATTACTACCAAAATAAAATTCAGATCTATCTGTGTTTAATTCTATGCATTTCATAAAACAGAGCAATGAAAATTAAATAAAATCATAAATAATACGTAGATGTTATGTGATCCTATCTCGCCTACATTCTGTACTGATGGGTTCGGAGCCGATCCTCGGCTCTGACTCGGCACGCTATACTATAGAGCGAAGTCTCTAATTGGCTGAGCTATTCTATATCCCAGGATGCACCACCACTACTTCCCCAGATCTCGTTTGCCGCTTGATAGCAATAGATGTGGTCTCGACTTGGCTGGGCTAAGTACCTTTTACTGACTGATTTTCTGTCAGAAATTTTCTAATTTTTCAACCAAAAGCTGTTTAACAGCTACTTGTTGTTTCTGAGTGTTTTTGTGAAAGTTTGTGTGTGAATTTTGTTAGCGCTAGGTTCCCGCCTTATTAGTAGGGGTTTCCTCGCACTCTACTTCATACTGTGTTATATCCTTGTGTTGTTTAGTATATTTGTGTAGTAAATATATTTTTTCTCCAACGACAAGGTCCCGTTTTAGTTAGAGGGGCCTTGCCCTCGCGCTCTGCAGAGCTGTGTTACAGTTTGCCTGTGGGCCTATCCTGTTTAAGTTAGAGGGATTGGTATCTCTGTGGTAGTTTTTGTCCTAGTCTGTTTTGGTAGTGTGTTTCCTTGTAGAGATGTCGAAGGAGCATAGGCCTTCGGGCTTTAAAAAATGTACCAAGTGTGGGTACAAGATGTCAATCACGGATGACCATTCTCTATGTGTTTATTGCCTAGGTCCTAAACACCTTCAAGAGTCGTGTAGTGTATGTCACGCCTTTTCTTCTCGTGTCCTCCAAGAGAGGAAAAACAAATTGATATTGAAGGGGCTCATCACCCCTTCTTTTGAGGAGGCTTTATCTTCTTCCCCCTCTCCTTCCAGGACCAGTCCATCGGAGCCGACAGCTAAGAAATCAAGGCAGGCTTCTCCGTCGGCTCCACGGACTTCGGAGCCGTGGTCGGAACGGTCTGCCTCTATGCCTCCAGCCTCGACTCCTCTGTCTTCGGAGCCGAGCGCTCGAGCATCGAGAGGCGGGTCACCTTCTTCAGCTCCATTGGTTTCAGAGCCAAGAAAGGTCGCTCGCTCAGACTCTTCCACCTCGGCGCCAAAGTCCCCGTCGGCTCCGAGGGAAATTTCTGTGCTGGTGGAATCTCCCTCGGCGCTGATATTGCTTGAGACTATTTGGAGCCGGTCCCCTAGTCTTTCGGAACCGGCGGAGAAGTCAACTCGGGCCCGATCGGTCTCTTCTCTGTCCTCGAGGATGTCCGATTCGGATATAGACAGGGTGCTTCAAAGGCTGTTCCAGTCTCCGGTTTTCCAAAAGTTAGTCTCGGCTCCAGCCCAGTCGGCTCCAGAGCCGATTGTCCACCCTGTTGTATTGGTTCCTCCTCCAACAGCCTCGGCACCATTGGAGTCGGTGCTGGTGGAGCCGGTGGAGGTTCTCGGGTCGGCTCTGACCCTTACTCCAACCCTGACCTTCGGGTCGGAGTTCGGTACACGGACCTCCTCGGTCGGCCCCGGGGGTGACGCTTCGGGTCCGATGCTTTCGGTTCTGAGCCTCCCTCTCGGTGCGTCGGCTGCGGGAGTGCCATCTACTGTTGTGGCCTCGGGAGTCGGACCTTCCCAGGACTTGGGGGGTCCGGCCTTCAGGGCCATGAGGACTGCTTTGGCCAAATCTTCCTTGGCTACCTCCACCATCTCTCCGGCACCTTCCCTTGGCATGGAGACTTGTTCCTTTGTTGTCCCCCTGTCTCAAGACAGCGGAGCCCTGGGGCCTGAGGTCACCCCATTGGGATTCCTCCCTTCCTGGGGTTCCTTCGAGGCTTCTTCAGAGGAACCTCCCAGGAAGAGACAGTGTAAGAGGAAGCACGCCGACTCCTGATGAGTCTCTCACCTCGGACACCGACCTCGATGATGCGGAGGGGTCCCCAAGTCGCCTCGGATGATGTCTCCTTTGTGGACATCTTAGAAATCCTCAAGCAACGAGGCAACTGGCAGTCCAAACCCCCTTCCGCTGAGGAGTCAGTATTCCTCAAGGCTTTCGGGGCTCAGCCTTCCACCTCCTGGGTGTCTCCGCCCTTCGATGAGCTCCTGGATTTGATCTCTCGGGCGTGGGAGCACCCGGATTCTGTGGAACCGGTGCCAGCTCGCCCGAATAAATTTCTGTCAGCCCCCCCTGAAAAGGAATTCTTATCTAAAGGTGTGGCCGTAGATGCCCTGGTGGTGGCATCTGCTACCCAGCAAGATGTGGCAGAGGCTTCGACGTCCGTCCATCCTCCTAATAAAGAGTCCAGGAGTATGGATCGGTACGGGAAGCGCACCCTTACTTCAGCAGCCTTTACTCTAAGGTCTCTGAATTACCTGACGCACTTCACCAGACTTCAGAGGGATCTGGTCAAGGAGCTTTCAGATACCCTCTCTGGTAACCTACCTGAGCAGTTGGCCCAGAAGGTTAGCTCTCAGTTGGCTACTCTATCATCAATATCGAACTCGTCCATGAGGCTCATTTCATATGCGGCCGAAGGGGCGAGTAGAGCGGCGGGTACAGGTATTGCTGTACGGAGACAAGCCTGGCTCCACCTGTGTCATTTTGCAGAGGCCTTCAAGTCTTCCTTTGCCGACGCTCCCTTTGATGGGTCCTCCTTGTTTGGACCCAAGGTAAAGGACACCTTGACCCGCTGTGAACAAGAGGGTAAGACTTTGACTGCCGTAGGGGCACAGTTTTCCACTCCCTTCCGGCCTTATCCCAAGGCTAGAAGAGGGGGGAAAATGTGGTTCCGCAAATCTCAGAAGACTTACCCCTCACAGCAGGATGATCCCCCTTCTAGAGGCAGGGGGGGGATTTTTCAGGAAGACGCCATCCCAGAGGCGGCAGAGGCCCCCGCAACACTGGAGACTGCGAGTCCTTTCGTGGCTCCTCAACCTTCCAGCATCCCTGAAGGATTGCCCGACTGCGCCGCTCCGGAGCCAGTCGGGGGTCGTTTTTTGAGGCACCTAAAGGCCTGGGAGAATATCACTCAGGACCGATGGGTGCTCCGGATCATTGCCGGAGGTTACAACATCCCCTTTTCTCAGCCCCCTCCACCATCCCGGAAAATCCTGGACCCACCACCCAGTCAACCGGATCTCGCATCCATCGAAATTTCAAAGCTGCTACAAAAAGGAGTCATCCAACCGGTCCCTGAAGACCAGACCAGATTAGGGACTTACTCAAGATTATTTTTGGTGCCAAAAAAGACCGGGGACATGAGGCCCATCTTGGATCTCAGCAAGCTCAACCGTTCTGTCAAGAAGTCCAAGTTCCGGATGGTCACCTTACAATCCATTCTCCCACTGCTGGAGAAAGGTGTTTGGATGTGCTCCATAGATCTCAAGGATGCCTATTATCATGTCCTGATAGATCAGGCATCCAGGAGACACTTGCGCTTCAGCCTGGGAGACAGTCATTTTCAGTTCCGCGCACTGCCCTTTGGTCTCACCGCAGCCCCCAGGGTGTTCACCAAATGTTTGGCGGTGGTGACTGCTCACCTGAGAAGTCTAGGATTCCAGGTGTTTCCAAACCTAGATGACTGGCTCCTAACTGCCACTTCCAGGAGTCTACTCTTACAGAACCTTGCAGCCACTATATCTCTAGGCAACTCCCTAGGAATCACCTTCAATTGGGAAAAGTCTGTGTTGCTGCCATCTCAGCGCATATGATTTATCGGAGTAGAGATAGACTCAAAGCAAATGCGGGTCTATCTTCCTACAGAGAGGATAGAAATATTACAATCTCAAGTCCGAGCATTGCTCTTCAAACGCCGAGCCCCAGCAAGGATGGTCCTACAACTGTTGGGTTCCATGTCAGCTACCGTTCTCCTAGTTCCCTTAGCAGTATTGCATATGAGGATTCTCCAGTGGCTCCTGTCAGTCCAGTGGTCGTATCAGGATCTCCCTCTCAGTCACCTCATTATGATCACGGAGATGTGCAAACAGGACCTCCGTTGGTGGCTTCTTTCCTCCAACCTGGATCAGGGGCGACCCTTCGTTCCCCCACCTCCAGTGGCCACTTTGACTACGGACGCCTCCCAGACAGGGTGGGGGGGACATTACCTGGGCAGGTCAGTCCAAGGCAAGTGGCACCACTACGAGAGTTCCCTACACATCAACATACTGGAAATGAGGGCGGTGCTTCTATTGCTACAAGCACTACACAGTCACCTCCCCCAGGGCATGATTGCCATTCAGTCTGACAACATGTCAGTAGTCTGGTACCTGAACAAGCAGGGAGGGGACCAGGTCCTACCCCCTTTGCAGAGAGGCCATGAAATTATGGGATTGGGCTATTGCAACCAACCGTTTCTTGGTAGCAACACACATTCTGGGGAGATCCAATGTGATAGCCGACAAACTGAGCAGAACTATTCTCTCCCCGCACGAGTGGTCTCTGAACGACAGAGTGGCAACTCAGATCTTCAGCAGATGGGGAACTCCTTGTTGCGACCTCTTTGCAACTCCTCTCAACACGAAATGTCTACAGTTCTTCTCTCTCACCCCAGTTCCGGGGGGGTTCCCAAGGACGCCTTAGTCCAAGCTTGGCCCACCGGCCTAGTGTATGCCTTTCCACCGGTTCCCCTTCTTCCCAGGGTGATCCAGAAGGCGATTCACTTACAGTGCAAGATGATTTTAGTTGCCCCATACTGGCCTCATCAAGTCTTGCTGCCCTTTCTTTGGAAATACGCACTGGACGGTCCATGGTTCCTGGACCAGGTTCCAGACCTCTTGATCCACCAGTCGGGACAGCTTCATCACTCCCTTCACTCGTTGAAGTTAACAGCTTGGCTCCTCCACTTCCGACCTTAGTCAGGAACCAGGTTTTGGACTCGGAAGTCATTCATATTTTGTCCTTGGCCCACAAGAATTTGACTAAAAAAATGTATAACAGCAAATGGAAGAGATTCGCCATTTGGGCCCAACTCTGGGGATTAGATCCCATTTTCGCCCCGGTGTCAGAAGTTTTGAAATTTTTTGCTTCTTTATTCAATCAAGGTTCTTCGGTCTCTACCATCAAGGTTCAATTGGCAGCTATTTCTAATTTTCATGAAAGTATAGACCCACCTTTGATGAGCAATAAGTTGTGTAAAGCCTTCATGAAAGGTGCTGGGCTGCTACGACCTCTGATTTCTCATCCCGCTCCACCGTGGGATCTTAATTTCGTATTAGGTGCTTTGACCTCTTCCCCCTTCGAACCAGCAGCAACTTGTAACTTGAAATTTCTTCCTTGGAAGACTGCTTTTTTGGTGGCAATTACATCAGCCAGAAGGGTTTCGGAACTTCAAGCCGTATGTGTCAAACCACCATACCTGGTTTTTCACAAGGATAGAGTATCCCTCAGGCCTAATCCATCCTTTGTTCCCAAAGTTTGTTCTAGTTTTTGTCTTCAACAGTCATTGGAACTCCCAGTTTTCTTCCCAAACTACTCAGACAGAGCGGAATACATCTTCCATTCATTGGATGTTCACAGGCAGTTGTGTTTCTACTTAGATAGGACGCATCAAACAAGGAAAACCGATCAGTTGTTTGTGTCCTTTTCGGACAATAAATTGGGCAAAGCCATCACGAAGGTCACCATTGCCAAGTGGATCAGAGACTGTATCAGTCATACTTACCTTCTTTCTAATAGAGAGCTTACAACCACTGTGAAAGCTCATTCAACAAGGGCTATGGCTACTTCGACAGCCTTTCATTCCAAGCTTGCCATTAGTGACATTTGTGCTGCGGCTACCTGGTCTTCTCCTCACACCTTCATTTCTCATTACAAATTGGATGTGGCATCGCGGGGGCAAGCTTCCTTCAGTTCCACAGTTCTCAGGAGTGTTTTCCAGTGAGCCACCCAGGAATCAGGTGCTAGGGACGCTGTCCCATCAGTACAGAATGTAGGCGAGATAGGATCACATAACATCTTTTAGTTATGTACTTACCATAACTTTAGATGTTTGGGATCCATCTCGCCTACATTCCTAATACCCACCCTCCTTCCCACTGCCTTGGAGATCAGAAGAGACCGGACGGTTCAGTTTAGCCATTTCATCTTGAAATACCTGGCAATGTTATTTCTACTGTCTATCACTGTGTGCATGTGTGCGGACAAACAAGATCTGGGGAAGTAGTGGTGGTGCATCCTGGGATATAGAATAGCTCAGCCAATTAGAGACTTCGCTCTATAGTATAGCGTGCCGAGTCGGAGCCGAGGATCAGCTCCGAACCCATCAGTACAGAATGTAGGCGAGATGGATCCCAAACATCTAAAGTTATGGTAAGTACATAACTAAAAGTTCTAGAGTGTAGAATTTTAGTTTCTATTGTTTCACAACATATGAAGGTATCTCACAACATTTAGAAGAAAATATTTTTGTCCTAGAGTAGGAAAATCACATCTTTTTTTTTTCAAGACACAGCTGTCCAGAAAGAAGCTGTCTTGTAGTGGTAACCAAGAAGTTGGTTTGGTACTTTGTTCAATAACAAAGCCACATGCTTATGAATAGTGATGGCCTGTAGTACACAAACAGCATGACTTTACATATGATTTCACTCTTACATGTCCTGTATCAAAACTGGTTATTAATCATACATTTTGCCAGATTGTTACATAGTGTGCCAAACATTTTCCTGAAGAAAGGTTGAAAGGTATATACAGTGGTCATACTAGTTCTTAATTCTCAACCCATGTATCTTAATGGAAATCTTAGCACTAGCAGTAAAAAAATCATCCAAAGGGCCACAAAGAGTAATGCTTTATGCAGCATTGTGTCTATAAGGAGAAGACCCCATGCCATTACTGATAAATCATTTTTGTGTAATATTGGCTGTTACATATCTCATCGCTTGGCCTGAATTAGCCCAGAATTTACTAAGATCAGAGCACAGAATTATGTTATGTAAGTCTGAGTTCAAATATCACAGCACTCAGAATGATACTTCGGGATATATCTGACAACTTGTAGAATAATTAGCAGGATTAACGGGAATGATAACTTAATAGCAATATGGTGTAGTTGTCAAAGTGGGCTATTTGGCATTTTTCTTCTTCATTGATGCCCAACAAAATGTACTAAAGGTAAAGAGAAAATTTAAATAAGATGTGCAATATGTTCAGCTGCTCAATTTCTGTAGTACTCAGAGAGTATGAGGAATCCATTACTGGCAGAGTTTAGCTATTTAAGGAGTGATATATAACTCTGCAGTCTACCAGCCAGGGACAGAATGCAAAAATACTACCTAACAGCATGAGTTTCCAGTTTCTTACACCAGTCTTATCCTGAATTAGATTCCTGTCCATGAAAGGCCTCAAAATTGAGACATTTAATGCCCTGCTCATTGTTGTTGTTTGACACAACACAATCAGGCTGAAATTGGGACTGCTCAGCACAACTCAGACTGAGTGGCAATCCCCATTGCTGCCTTTTGACCTTCAAGGTTTGTCACATTGTTTAAGAAGGGGGGGGGTTCATACTCGGCATTCATAACAGCAATGTTGTCTGGAGCATTGAACTCCTTTAGGGTCACCCTTGGCAATCTGGTCTGAGAGGAGATGGTCAGACAGACAGTGATCGCCTTCACAGTGACTTAATGAAAGAATCAAAATACCTTGGAACACCAGGACCCACCCATAAAAACCAAGGCTGTGCCCAAAACAGGAGCACCAGGACCCACCCATAAAAACCAAGCCTGTGCCAGAACAGGAACACCAGGACCCATCCATAAAAAACAAGCCTGTGCCCAGAACAGGAGCACCAGGACCCACCCATAAAAAACAAGCTTGTGGGATTGCCCAGAACAGGAGCGCCAGGACCCACCCATAAAAAAACAAGCCTGTGGGATTGCCCAGAACAGAAGCACTAGGATCTACCCATAAAAACCAAGCCTGTGCCAGAACAGGAGCACCAGAACCCATCCATAAAAAACAAGCCTGTGCCCAGAACAGGAACACCAGGACCACCCATAAAAAACAAGCCTGTACACAGAACAGGAGCACTAGGACCCACCCATAAAAACCAAGCCTGTGGGATTGCCCAGAACAGAAGCACTAGGACCTACCCATAAAAATCAGGCCTGTGCCAGAACAGGAGCACCAGGACCCATCCATAAAAAAACAAGCCTGTGCCCAGAACAGGAACACCAGGTCCCACCCATAAAAAACAAGCCTGTGTCAGAACAGGAACACCAGCCAGTGGGATTGTGTTTGCTGCCAAGTATCTACCTGGTGACCTGTGCAGCCCAGTCGGACTTCAAACTTAAGTTTCATGGAACTACCCTGTGGGCTCACCATCCACTAGAGAAAAGGTGAAGGTCAGTTGTGATACTAGTCATGTGGCAGAGAAGAATGTACTGGATTAAGATTGACTAGACCCTGTCAATGAGAACTAGCACTTCAGACAAGGAGTCTCATGTCACTGCTGGGGAAGTAACTGAATTTTGTGTGTGGAGGGTAAAAAGTATCAGTTAGATTTACTTGGTTTTAACTTTTTATACAGGGTTATTGCTGCATCTGGAACCAGTTTTCTCAAGCAGAAGAACACTTCTCATTCCATTTTGCACTTGTAGTCTAGTAGTAGTTGGCATCTTATTTTACGGTGGCACAGTGAGTGGTAGCATTGTCACCTCACAGCAAGAGGTTCTTCAGTTCGATTCTTGGCTGGGGTGCCTTCTGTGTGGAGTCTGCATGTCCTCCCTGTGGGTTCCCTCTGGGTGCTCCGGTTTCCAACCACATTACAAAGACATGCAGCTGGAGCATTTCTCCCTGGGACTCCTCTGAAAATTGGCTTTGTTCCAAGCCGGACTTTCCCAGTAAACAAATGTTAAATAAATAAATAATACCACTGATACTACTAATAAGCCTCTGATGGTACTACCACTGACATGGAGCTGGGGTACCTTTTCTGAACTCTGGACATCCTCTGTCATCATACCCACTCCAAAAACATCATTAAGGCAACCCCCTACATAAACTGTACCCCATCATGATATATCCTGTATTAGGCAAACTTCTAGGTAAAAATGTTGTTGTCATTCAATGGACTGCCCATCTCATTGAACACGATCCTCTTTCCTTTCAGTACAGTTTTAAACATGGCCATAGCACCTTAACAGATAACCTGTACTTTAACAATCAGATGTACTCTAATATAGAGAAAGAGGCTGTTACTAAAGCTGTATATGTAGACTCATGCAATGCATTCAAATCTGCCTTCCTCTCCCTCCTTTAAAGTGAAGTTAATGTTCTTGGCAATGAGTTTTACCAATATCAGCTGGTTCAACTGTTACCTGGTAAGTCTCAGCCAGTGTTGGCTTACAGAGCTTTCTGTGCACCTTTTTCAAATTAAGTACAGGAGTCCCTCAGCGGGTTATTTTGGTGCTTTTGATTTACAGCATGTTTATGATTAAGCGACAGTCTCTACAGAATGGGAGAACATTACCTCCTATGCCACTGATATGGTCATCACCAGGTGAGATCCGTTTTCAAGATATGATAAAGGTCAAACTCCAGGATGAGTTCTCCACTCTCTCTCTTCTTGGCTCAAAGCCAAGTTATTGCAAGTGAACACCAACAAAACTATTGTGATTTTATGTGGAATGTTGGCTAGAATCACCTCCTCTCACCTATGTTCAGAGATAGTTTCACCTCTTTTGCCACCTGGAAATATGGTGGTCTATCACTGGATTCCTTCTCAACTTTAAATAACCATGTTTTACCACCTTGAAATATGGTGGTCTAACACTGGATTCCTTCTCAACTTTAAATAACCGTGTTGAAAAACTGCAAGATAAAATTTCAGTTCTGCTCAGGGGCTGCTGTTGGGTTAATCATTTCCTCAGTAGTGAAGTCAGTCTTCACTGTGGGAAGGAAGCCATTCTATGATAGAACACTGCCTGCCATTGCTTACTTAAACTGATGGCAACATTTCCATTGTTTAAACTTCCATAAACAAGATTTGCTGCTTAATGTTTCAGACACTCAAAAAGGACCATCAGTGCCTAGTCCAGACTTAAACCAACTGTCTGCTCATAGCCTGCAGAAATATTTTCATTCTAGACTTGTTAATTTTCAAGACTGCAAATCTAAATCAAGGCCTTTCACTTAGGTTCTCCCTCATTGCTCACCTACCATGAGTTCCATCCACTTAAATATCCGTAATGCAAACATTCTTATTAGACTGATGTGTTGTGATTTTAAAATTGTTGCTGATTTTTTAAAAAAAAGCATTTATATTTATTTACATTTGCGTTTTACCTTGTATAACACTGGATCTTTAAATTTCTCAAGTTATGTTAATTGGTTTTATAATTAATTATCTCATCTTATTTGACAGTTTTATTTTAACTGAGGACTCTTGGGGTTTCTTTGTCTGAAGAAGTTCATGTATTTCCTGAACTAAAGCTCTAACAATAAACTGGTTGGAATTCTACAGCTTGCTGCCTATCTTTGTTTTTGTGTTTGGTTACAAACATTCTTATTGTGTCCAACTACTGACTGCAGTGTCTTCTCATTTACAGCCCCTTCTGCTTAGAATAATATCCTCAACATTTGCATCCTTTCCACTCTTGCTTTCTTTAAAAGAAAAATAAAAGGCCTGCCTATCAGAATTTTCCTGCTCAATACACTCTGTGAGATAACGAATAGTACCTTACTCTAGAACCTCCTTTCCCCTCATAACAAGTTCTGTCTAATGCTGTTCTTGATATTTACTGACATTTTTCTGTACTAATATGATGGGCCAGATCTCCTATATTTCCATGACTCATTGCAGCTTGCATCATATGAGTTCAGTCACAACAATTTGTGAATGACAGATCAAATATACACATTCTTACAATAAATGTACCTGAGATTATCATTTTATGAGTGAATGTAGCACTTATAAAAATAATATTTATTTTCCACAACTCATATAAGTTTATTTTTTAAATTGTATTTTCATTTGTATATACTCCACAATCCCAATGCATGGCATACTTATTATTTCAACACTGATTGCTGATCACAGCCATTTTGTAGTTAGGTGTTTAGACAATCCTAATAAAGTAACATCATGTCAGCAATCAGTGCTTGCAATATCACAACAACTATTCAGTCTAGTCTTTATCTCAAGTTTGATTTGATATTCATCATTATCATCTTGAGCCTCCTTTTTCTCATTTTCTTCATGAGGTCAGGGTGTCATGTCAACTTTCACCATCTCTGTCTCGATTCAATACCACTGTCCTACCTTTTTCAATGGACATGGCTGAGTGTCACAGATCTTCTTACACACAGTCCAGCCATCTCTTTGAAGGATGGCACTGTTTCCTCTTGCCTATGTTCTGTCAGTCCTAAATCTTCTTCACAAGATTGTCTTCTGCTGTTCTGCACATATGCTCAAACCACCATAATCTGTTCTCTTTGAGCTTTTCTGCAATTGGAGCTACTTTAACTTCTGCTCTGATATCTTCATTTCTTCATGTGTCCCACATTCTGCATCCTGCTCCCATCTCAGGCACTTCATCTCCATCACCTCTAGCTTCCTCAACTGCTCTACCTTTACTGCCCAGGTTTCTGTACCTCTGTTTTGTCATACACCACTCTATGTTTGACCTCCTCATTCAGGCTTCCTGTCTCCTCAACCATCCCTCCAAGATACTTGAAGCTGTTAACTCATTCCACTATCTTTCCTTCTATCTCAGTTCTCAGCATCTTCTGATTTCCCCCATTTGCTGCCATTACAGCTGTCTTATCTGTATCAGTTCCATCCCATGTGCCTTCAGATTTGTATTATAATCTCCTATCCTTTGTTGAAGTTCTTGCTCAGAGTCTGCCTGTAGTGCTGCATCATCTGCATATAGAGTTACTGAACTGTCCACACTGACCTGTTAGTTAATGTAGTCCATCCCAGCATGAACAGTAGTGGGCTCAGAGCTGAACCCTGATGTGCACCCACTCTCACTGGGAACCCCTCTGTGAGACCAAACACTGTTCATAATTGAGTCATTAGATCGTAGCCTGCACTTATTCTACCAATGTTTCTGAGACTTTGAACCACCTCAGGATTGTCCAAATCAACTTTCTTGGGACTTTATCATACACTTTCTCCAAGTCTAGAAGTGCTTAGTTGCACTCATTCTTCATTTCAAGCTTCTTTTCAACCATTTGTCTCACTGCAAAAATCAGGTTGGTTGTGTCACATCCTGATCTGAATCCAAACTGCTCATCTCTCATCTGCTGCTACGCTGTGTATTCACCTATCAGTCACCCTATCCAGAACTTTTATGTAATGTGATAGGAGTGTGATACCTCTATACTGCCCATGGGTGTGGATGTTCCCTTTGTTCTCAAACACTGGCACTAGTATGCTTATTGTCCAATCATTTGGGATACACCTTTCTCTCTATACTGCTGTGAGTGCCCTCAAAAGCCATTTTTCCCCTACCTCACCCAACATCTTTATCATATCTGCTGTGACCTCATCAGAGCCTGCTGCGTTCCTTGACAGCATTTTCCTTAGTGTTGTTCTTACTTCTTCTAGAGTGGGCTCCTCCTCTTCATTCATCATAGGCTGTGACTGGGGCAGTTCAGGTTCTGTGGGCTTTTCTTCATTCAGAAGCTGCAGGAAGCATTCCTTCCATCTACCTTTAATGTCCTGTGGACTTATGAGCAGGTTGTTGCTGGTATCCCTTATGAAGAGTGCCTGACTATTTTTTTATCTTTCAGTCTTTGGCTTGTAACCTGACATAGTTTCTTTGTGCCATCTACTGAGTCACTTTCTAGAAGGTGGTAGAGTGCTTCTGATATCTTGATCTTTGCTATTGTGACTTCTCTCTTAGCCTCTTTATCAGACAGTATTCCTTCTTAGCCTGGTCTGTCTTTTCTATCTTCCACTTTTTCCTGCACTCATTACATTTGATGACTTCCTGGACTTCTGCATTACACCGTCAGCTTTCCTTATGTATAGGGTTGTCACCTGTCCCACTTTGCGAGAGACAGTCCCTCTTTGGGCAGTTGTGTCCTGCAAAACATTTGTAAAAATGGCAAATGTCCTGAGATATTAGGGCAAAATTATTTCCTATATTTTATGTAATAGTTGCATAAAACAGTTATTCTGTATCTGAAACACAGAAATGTTGTATGAAACAGAATAAGCAACTAAAATGCTACAAGAATAAGCTTTTATTTAGGCAAAAAAGTGAAGTTCTAGCCCTTGTACTGGCCATGGGTATGTTTTGGTCTGCAAAATCTGATGTTTGTACCACAATTGTCCCACTTTGGGCATTTGAAAAGGTGGCAACCCTACTTATGTAGCTTATTTAGATATCTGACTCAGCCACATGTCTGTATTATAGTCATATCACATACTATTTTGAGGCACAGCCATTTTCCAACTCCACCTATTTCATCTTCTTCCTGAGGTAATAGAGTCCTAAGTAATTTCTTAACTCCTGTGCTTTCTCCCAAGTCAACTTCAAGGTCTTCAACCTAGTCTCTATTGACCTTAGATCCTTCTGTGACTACTGTTTTCAGATGATTGTGGCCACCAGTGATTTACACTGTAGGCTGACTGTTTCACTGGGGATGACTTTGGAACTGCTGATTCTACCCCAGTGCCCTTTCCTTACTAGGAGGAAGTCTACCTGAGTTGCATGTTGGCCACTCTTGTATGTGATCTTGTGACTGCCTCTCTTGCAGAACCATGTGTTGGCCACTATCAAGCCATTTGTTAGACAGAAGTCTAGAATGGCTTCTCCTTCTTTATTCCTGTTGTCTTACCCACATGGATCCAGGCAGTCCTCATATCCTGTTCTCTCTGCCCCAGTGGGTGAGCTCACGTCACCCATTATCAACAACAATTCATGTTGTCCTGCTTTATCTAGTATGGCGGATGTGGTGCAGCAGTAGCGTTGTCACCTCACAGCAAGAGGTTCACTGATTCGATTCTCGGCTGGGGTGCCTTCTGTGCAGAGTCTGCATGTCCTCCCTGCATTTGTGTGGGTTTTCTCCAAGTGCTCCGGTTTCCTCCCATGTCACAAGGCGTTCCTCCCCTTGCCTCTGCTGAAAATTGGCTTTGTTCCAAGTCAAACTTTCCTGATAAACAAATGTTAAATAAATAAAATAAAATAGTAGGTCTTGCAGCTGCTATATGAATGCAGTCTTTTCCTCAATATCACAACCCTGATGTGAAGCATAGGCTGAGATTATGACTAGTGCCTTGTCATTAGACTGGAATCTGATTGCCATGAGTCTTTCACTAATTCTGATGACATCCTTCATTACTTTCTGTAGGCCTTTCCCTCACTACAGTTCCCACAGTCTGTCCTTCTCCTGAGTAGTAGATTCTGGACCATAAGCCAAGTAGCTGTGTTCAACTGCTCTTCCAGCTTGGATCCTGGATACATAAGATGTCCAGCCTCCTTCTTGCTACCATGTCATCCAGTTCCAAGCTGCTTCTTGTCAGTGAACCTGCAATGAATCTAACAATTCTTAGTTCATGTTTGGCAGGTTTGTTGGTTTTACATCCAGCTTTAGCTCAACAGAGCTATCACAGATGGGCAACTGGACACTAGCCAGCCAGTAGTTTATTGACCCAGGGTTGCTGGGTTTTATGGTGGACACACACTGGCCAATAGGGGCACATATACCCCTCCCACCATTAGCATACAGTACATCCCTAGAATAGGTTGAAGTAGCCCAGGTTCTTAACCCACTTATCACTGGCAAATACCCATGCCCATTTTGTGACATTAGTGAACACGGCTCAATCACCTATCACTAATTTTTTACAATATTGAGTGGCTAACCTGGACATGGCTCACAGTCTGTGATTCGTTTTCTCTTATCTTGAGGATACTGAGCACCATAGTTGATGCGCAAAGCAGTTGGTCTTTTCAACTCTTCTCCCCCTACAGGGCACCATCTAGAGTCTGTGCTGCTGCCTACAATTCCATTCATGAGTAAGTTTGAGGAAGCACTCAGCATGTTTTTCGGGAGGTAGGAGGAACCTCACAGAGACACAGGAAGAACATGCAAACTCCATACAGGCAGTGGCCAGAGGTCAGGCTCAAACCTTATACCTTGTATATAGGAGGCAAAGACCTTAACCACTATGACAACTGGTCTTTAGTTTAACACTGCTCCTTAAAAAAAACAGTTAAACATTCAACTGTTTAATTAATTACACCATAATTTCAGATCAAGAATTAAGTAGTGACCATGTTTAGATTTCAGTAAATTACACAACTTAAGAATTGGACCAGTGACTTCACAACTTGTATTATAATCTGCTTTATTAAGTAGATATACATCCTAGTTACTTTTTTCCCCTGTTAGTGTCTTCTTCAAGTTCATTTCCAGTACAGAATCCCATGCAGCCCATTTTGTTTTACTATGGAGATCTGTTTCTGATTTTTAATAGCTGTCATTTCCATATTTTAATCTCTGTAATTATCTTTTTATCTCCTTTATTGATTTTTTCTTTTGTTTTTCTGTTTTCTATTTATATATTTTTTAGCCACTATCAACATTAAAAATAGCATAATCACCTCTTTAATATATGCTATGTTACACCAACTCAGTAAAGAATATCTCTATACTAAGGTTAAATTCTCCTCCAAATATAAGACATAGCATATTATTCAAGTCAAGTTTGCACTAAAGTAACTCTATACATTTCCAAAATATATGCTCCCAAAACTGTTTCTGAACCAACAATTCCTCAACATATGTCTGTTTTCTGCAGGAACATTTTTTTCAAGTCTAGTTGGGTTATAGAAATATTTGTGCAAACATTTCCATACAAAGATTTTACATTTTCTCAATTTACTTACACATCTAGGATTAAGATATATTTCCTTCCACTGATCATCTGTGATATCTTTATTTAATCATTCACTCTATGATATTTTTACATTCATACTGTGTTGCCTTCTCAAATCTAATATTGTCTTATATGCCCTACTTATTATTCTTTCCAGTCTGATATTTCTGTTTTAGCCTCAATTATAAAATCTACTACTTGTGGTGTAATAAAGTCACCATGCAACTTCACCCTTCTTCCTTGAACTCTAACATTAGACCTGTATATATAAGTTGATTTGAGGTCAGTAACCCAACATTTTATCTAGTTTCATCCTATCATTTAATTTCCTTTTACCATCTGTTTCTATAATATTCTTTGTTGTTTCTTCTCCAAATGTTCATTACTAGAAATAGTATAAGCTATAGATGTTACTTTATTTTTCCAAGATCTAATTCCCTTTAACATAAAGACTTGCTTAATAATGTTATGTATGTAAGGCTGTACATAATGCTCTTTATACTCCTGTTCTAGATCTGCCCACATGCCCATGTGTGATCCTCTCGTTACTTCACTAGGTACTCCTGTTCTAGATCTGCCCACATGCCCATGTGTGATCCTCTCGTTACTTCACTAGGTACTCCTGTTCTAGATCTGCCCACATGCCCATGTGTGATCCTCTCATTACTTCACTAGGTACTCCTGTTCTAGATCTGCCCACATGCCCATGTGTGATCCTCTCGTTACTTCACTAGGTACTCCTGTTCTAGATCTGCCCACATGCCCATGTGTGATCCTCTCGTTACTTCACTAGGTACTCCTGTTCTAGATCTGCCCACATGCCCATGTGTGATCCTCTCATTACTTCACTAGGCACTAATCCAATCCTATTGTGCTTCCATTTAGGAATATACTAATGTGTCCTGAATCAAATATATTCATCTAAGTTGTATGGCCTTGCACTATGCCTCCAAGTCTGGAAGTCCCAAACCACCCCATTCCTTTGTCAGTATTATTTTTTCCCATTGCACTCTTTTGTTATCACAAAAAAATTACATAATTTCCTTTTTCATATTCTTCCAGATTCCATCTCTCACTTGATACAGGTAATCCTGACCTACATAAAGACCCAGTGGGACCAAAAACATCTTCAATCACTTTAATCTTATTGCTAACATCCATAAATAACAATTTCCATACTCTTATCTTACTTAGAATCTTTTGAGTAACTTTTTCCCACATTCCTTTAGCTACTTGCTTGACATCCCATTTCAACCAATTTCCAAAGTATCTCACCCTGTCATTACCCCTACATAAAGGGGAAGCTGTGTACCAGGTCATGCACTGGAACATACTTCATTAGAGTAGCCTTTGTTTTTGCTTCACAGACTTTATATTCCACTACACTATTAAAATATTTAAGCTTTTCAGGTATAATGTTTATGTCATGTTCCAGATTGGTAACAAATATTATTATGTCATCTGCAACAAGGGATGTTTTCTCATTATTATTTCTCCATTTATGTCCAGTTATGTTTAATTGTCTTATGTTTCTGGCTGATGGCTCTAAATGCAAAGCCAGTTCATCCTGTGCTTGGTGAGGGTCCAGAGCTGTAGCTGGTTCATCTAGTGCCCAGTACCAGTCTCCTTACTCACACTACACCTCCTTAGCTCTTAAAATGAAGAAAAAAAAATACTTTGGCTGGGCTGACTTTAGTAAGCTGACTAGTCCATCAGCTTCCTTACAGTCAAATCCATGCCCTCCTGCTTAGCCCTTTAAGAAAATAGAAAATAAAAGACTTTGGCTGACTGTAGAAACCTGATTGGTGCATGTGGTGTATTTGCTTCCACAACAGTCTATCCTCATGGCCCTCAGCTATTCAAGTGGTAATCAAAAAAAAAAAAAGAAGAAACTGCATGTGTACTGGCATTTTGGTGCTACTGCTGCAGGAGCTCTCAGTCATGCCCTATACTGCACTAGGGATGATTCTCCTCTTCACCCTGCCTTTGCTATGCTACTGTAAGGGTCTGTACAAGTTTTTAGTTCAAGTGGGTAGAAGACTCAAGGTAATGCAAGATACAATAATCTGAAATGCAGCTTAATTTCTCTGCAGAGCTTCATGGAAGGAAGAAAAGCAGTTAGTTCATGTCTGCAATGAAAAGTCATTATGCACATAAAGCTTTATGTCTCCAACCTTTATGACTGTTCCAATCTACCCCAAAATAGAATTTCCTCCTTTAGATGGTGTGTCTACAGGTTAATCAGTATAGGTCACAATTACTTTGTCAGTCTCAGATTAGGAATAGTTAGTTACTCCATGTGCTCTTTCTACTTTAATATCAACAATATAAAGTTCACTCGATGTGCTAAGCCATTTTCTCATAAAGTCTTTACAGTCCTCCCCTTCAGTCTGTTCTGGTATTGCTGTAATTTTCAGGTTGTCCATGTGTGACCTATCAAGTTTACCCAGTTTATGTGCATTTTTTTTTCAAATTTTAATTACTGTGCTACTAATTCTTTCATCTGTTTTTAGCAGTTTGCATACCATATATTTTCTGTTAATGCTTGTGTGACAATTGGGGAGAGATGGGTGAAGGCTGCCAGCTTAGTCATATAGAATTTGATATATAATTCTGGTATTTGTAAATAAATGTAAAAATACAGGCATGTTTTCTTGTGTGTAAAAGAATACCGTGAAATGTGGAACTGCAAAATATGTGACAACATTGCACTCTACTGGCCCAGTGAAGCATGTGGTGACCCTTTCATGTTAGAATCTGGCTCCAGTGAGTCTGGATGAAGGTTCTATGCCCTTGTTTTAAGGCTAAAGTTTATGACCAGAATTTACATGTGGAATGTGCTTTATTGCTCTGGTTTCTGTTGGAGTATACATGCGAAATGACTTATATTGTTGTAAGTTTCTGAGCAGGTATTAGATTGCTAAATAATGCATTTTGTGGCCTGAGAACTCAGACCAGGTGTCAAGATGATGCAATATGAATACTGGCAAAACCTAAGTGTCAAAATGATTTAATTTGGGAGGGCCTAAGCAGTGCTGTTGGTTAGTGTTTAAAAACTATTGTTCGGTGAGAGACTGGGGAGCATTTTGATCTTGGATATCTAACTCAGCACTCTGCCTAAGCTCACATATAAGTTTTTAACACTGTGATTTCTTGTAGGAATAGTTAAAGCTAGTAAAGATTATTTAGGTATTTTTCTTTGAAATCAGACCTGTCCTGCTGTATTATTATAAGCTGCTGTGTGATCTCTGAACTCTTAGATATCTCTGTGGTGTAGTAGTTTTGCCTTGTGTTTTAATTATTTATTATTAAATATTTGTAAACCTTCTACCTGTGGCTGGTTTATGTAGAGATCAATTATGCTTTAGAGTATATTATATATTTATAAAGTTTACGATCTAAGCCCTTCCAATAAGCCTAGACTGAATAGTCACATTACCACTGGATTATAATATTGCACAGTAATAATTGGACACCCTTTTAAGGGCCTTTTAGTAGCTGATATTATTAGCTGGGTGGTGGCAGGGATTACTACCGTATGGTCTGGGTAAAGGGGCACAACTGGAGAATATGTGTCAGCCTTTCCCAGGAGTGTTTGGGAAGTTGTATAAATACTAATCTCAAAGTGTGTGTGTGTGTGTGTTGTGTGTGTGTGTGTGTGTGTGTGTGTGTGTGTGTGTGTGTGTGTGTGTGTGTGTGTTGTGTCAACTACTTGGGCAGGGACACGAAGCACTGGTTGGACAGAGAGGATACCGGAGGTTTTAGCTTGCCCAGCTAGGCTGAGACCTGGACCCTATAGCTGTGCCAGTGGGGAGTCTTATTGGGGATCTGGTGAGCAAAGGAGCAACCAGCCCCAGACTGACTGTGATCTCTGTGTGCACTTAAGGGAAATTGTACTTTACTGTGTGTATTAGTTATCCTTTCCTGTCTTCTATGAGATGACCTCCCTGGTGTTAGTGGTGAGGATTGAGGCTCCTTGATTGCTGGGCCAGGGCATGGTCGTCACAAGTGTTTGGCAGTAGTGGGATCTACTTCACATACTAATTGGCTTGTAGTGGTGTGGGTAGAGCGAATTCCTGTGGCTTATGTACAGTGATCTCTAGAAGTGTTTTGTACTGTAAAACAGCCACACAGAGTATACTCAGAGTTCAGATCACATTTGTTTTATTTATTTTGTTAGCTTAGTGTTAGGGTGAGCAGGCAGCATGTCAGCAGAAGAGTATGGAAAGCTGACAAGGAGCCAGCTGGCAGAGATGTGCCAGACTAGGGGACTGGTGCATGGAAACCTGACTAAGGCAGACTTGATTGCAGCCTTGGTTACAGCTGCATCAGAAAACAGCAGTCTGGAGGACAATCAGACACAGTGGAGATACAATATCCACGGAGAATGGACAGCTCAACCTTTCTGCATTGGACTTAAAAATCCAGCTGGAGCTAAAGATACTTGAGTTGGAGGCCAGGCGTATGTAATTAGAAGCAGCCGAGAAAATTAGGAATCTGCAAGCTGAGGAAAATGAACGGCAGAAGAGGCATGAGAGAGAAATGCTGACTCTTCACCAGAGTCATGGAGGTAATGGGGAAGGGACTAACTGAACCCCAAAAGCACAAAAGGTCAGTAAATTTCTTCCACAGTTTAAAGAGGGGGACAATTTTGATAGCTTCAGTCATATGTTTGATTGGGTATGTAAACAGTATGAAGTTGAACAAGGGCTCTGGGTACGGTTCCTGACTCCCTTACTCCATGGTAAAACTGTAACTTCTTTAACAAAAATGCATGATGCTGACTGTTTTGATTATACTGCTGTAAAAAGACACTTTTTGGAATGTTTTAAGCTACCACCTGAAATGTATAGGAAAAAGTTTGTGAGCATAGACGCAAGGCAGATGAAAATGTATGTGAATATGTTGCTGAATTAAGCACTTATTTTCATAGCTGGTTGAGTGGATGTCAAATCACCCATTTTGAAGGGCTGGCAGACCTTGTGGTAAGGAAACAAGTCCTTAGCACATTGCCTGAGGACATGAGTATCTGGATAGCTGATAGACAGTGTGCTACTTCAGAGGACTTTGGGAAGAAGGGAGACCTATACCTAGCAAGCAGGGCAGTCCTGCACAGGAAAGGGACTCCCAGTACAGCTCATGGCTGTAAAGGAACCCATGGTGGGCAGCACAGACTTCCCTAACAGAATCCGCCAGTAGCAGGGGAAGCCACTAGTCCAGGTACATGTCCAGGACCTAGGGTGAAATGTTTTGAATGCAACCAGTGGGGCCATGTAGCATACAGGTGTCCACGGAGGCAAGGTGGGTAACCAAAGGTGAGGGAGCCAGTAAGTGGTAAAGACAAAATGTCAATAGTAGGTTGTCTTGAGACAACAGGGGTATGGAACTACCATCCTGCAGATGTCCTGAGAGGGAAGGATTTGGATGAGATAGTACTATGTACTTATGCAGTTACATGCAGTGAGGCTAGGAGACAAGCATGTGGGTCTGGTAGCCTGGGGGAGACCATGACAGACTGCATACTTGCAGCCAGAACTTCTGAGGTGGTTACTTCAGAGAGTGAGCTACGCTGTAGCAGTGAGACTGAATGTGAGCCACAGCTGCTTGTGGGTACTGATGTTCCCTTGGACAGGGTAACTGCAAAGGTAGAGGTGAGTAGTGGTACCCAGGCTGACAGTGAGGCACCACTGTCAGAGGATGCCAGACTTCCTGTGGAAGGGGAGCTGTGTAGGGTTACAAGGAGGGAGTTGAGACAGGCTCACCTCTCAGACCCTACATTGCAAGGCCTGAGGCAGGTAGCTAGGGAGGCACCTGATTCTCAAGGGAAGGGTGGATCTGCACACTGGAACAAAGGGTTACTGTACAGAGAGTGGACCCCTGAGGGAGGGCTAGAAGGTGAGAGAGTACAGCAGTTGGTAGTGCTTAGAGCTTACCCTCTGGCACTTCTAGCCATAGCCCATGATATTCCCTTTGCAGGTCATATGGGCATAAAACATACAAAGAGGCATATTATGCAAAACGTCTGTTGGCCTGGAATTTCCAGAGATGTAACAGGGTACTGCAAGACCTATGAGCATTGCCAAAAGGTAGGCAAGGCAGGAGACAAGGTGAGAACTTCTTTGATGCCTTTGCCTATGATTGAGGAGCCATTTCAGAGGATAGTTATGGATATTGTCGGTCCTCTGAGTACCCCAAGTTCTACAGGGAAAACGTATATCTTAGTGATTGTAGATTATGCTACACGATACCCTGAGGCAGTGGCTTTGTCCTCCATTGAGGCTGAGAAGGTGGAAAATGCTTTGGTAGAAATTTTCAGCAGGGTAGGTTTCCCAAAGGAAATACTGTCTGACAGAGGTGCCAATTTTATGTCAGACCTGCCAGATTGTCTGTAGAAGTCCTGTGGGGTGAAGCACATGAAGACCATCCTACCAACCCCAGACTAATGGTCTTGTTGAGCAGTTAAACTCTACAATCAAGTCCATGCTACGGGCATTTGCAGATCAGTTTAAGAGGTAGTGGGACAAATGTTTGACTTACCTGTTGTTTGTTTACAGAGAGGTTCCCCAGGAATCCACAGGTTTTTCACCCTTTGAGTTGCTGTATGGGCATAGGGTGAGGGGACCTCTAGATTTAATTTGAGATGAATGGGAAGGTGAGTGTGACAAGGGGTCTGTTGTGGCATATGTCCTGAACCTCAGGACAAGGCTCAGGGAACTCATGGGCCTGGCCCAGGAGAGCCTGGCAGAAGCCCAACAACAGCAAAAGGTGTGGTATGACAGGAATGCTTGAGCTAGAGAGTATGCTGTAGGGCAGCAGGTGATGGTTCTCATTCCTGTCAGACACAACAAGCTGCAAGCAGCTTGGGAGGGACCCTACAAGGTGGTAAGAAAGGTAAGTGATGTTAACTACATGGTGGAAGTGCTAGGCATATGGCAGGGGCACAAATTGTACCACGTTAACATGATGACACCTTACCATCATAAGGAGGCCCGTGTGCTGAGCATTTGCAGTGGATTGCAGGAGGAGTCTGAGAGAGACCTTGTGACTGATCTTCTCAGAGAGGCTTGGGTGGACACCTCGGTGGAAGGAGTAGAATGTCCCAGCAGCTATCTCTTACCCAGGTTCAAGAAATCCGAGCAGTGTTGCAGGAGTTTGGGGGCATGTTCACCGGGAAACCAGGGAGCACCCATTTGGTGCAGCACCAGGTGGATACAGGACTCCAAAGGCTTATCAGGCAGACCCCTTATAGGATGCCTGAGAGAGTCAAACAGACTCTGAAGGAGGAGAACAGGAGCTGTTGGAACTATAAGTGATTCAGTATTCCAACAGTTCCTGGGCCTCCCAAGTGGGACTGGTGCCAAAGAAGGATGGCTGCATCAGGTTCTGTGTGGATTACAGGAAATTAAATAGTCACACAGAGTTGGATGCTTACCCCATGCCTAGGACAGATGATGCCCAAGAACAGCTGGGTGCGGCTAAGTATCTTACAACCATTGATCTTACCAAGGGTTACTTGCAGGTGCCCTTGACTCCCAGTGCTAGAGAAAAGTCAGCCTTTGTGACTCCTTTTGGCTTGTATGAGTTTATAACGATGCCCTTTGGGATGAAGAATGCCCCAGCGACTTTCCAGAGGCTGGTAGATTATATCTTAACAGGAGCAGGAGGGTTTGCCCTTGCTTACATGGATGATATTCCTGTGAGCCTTAGATAATGCTTTAGAACCGTAATCTCCCTTGAGACCTTTGCTCCCTTTACAGTAAATGGTACTATCACCTTGTTCTAATTTTAAAATGATGCTACATGCGCCATAACTGCACCTTACAACTTAGCTTAGAGCTCACATCCTCTGCTGTTAACCACCGACTATACAAGTCTGCATTCAGTCATTCATACTTCAATGCGAGGTGCTAGAACATGCTCTTTCTAGCTAAACTGTACTCACGTATTGTACTTTAGACCCCCTTCCATTATATAGTGAAACTTACCCCACTTTGGGAAGCTTACCTTCCGCCTATATTAAAAGAACTCAGCGGTTTCTATATCATTGGTGATGTAATTCAGGGATTATATATAAACATAAATTTAACTAAATGTAGGTCATACAGAGGCTTATCACTACCCCACATATTAGACTAGGTTTGTGCTCAATATAATAATTTTAATCTTGTTTCACTGCCTATTGGCTTTTTATCTGGTATTATAGTATAACTTGAATGAACTTAGCCTTGCTCTTTATGTTGTATCTTTGCTTACATGACACTCTCTAATCTGTTTATATTTGCTATATGCATTTTGAATTGATCCCCTAGACAATACAAATGTTTTATCTGCTTTTTGCCTGGATTAACTTCAACTAATACTGTTGCTGAACTTGAAGCTTTTATAAATGAGAATGTGAAGTGTATTTTACTGTAATGTTTCTGCCTGAACCATCTTCTATTTGAACTATTGCTGAACTTTGCTTTTTTACATGAAAATGCTACGTGAGTTTTATAGTTGTGCCTTCTGAAGACTGTGTATGTTCTTTATCTAAAGTATTTCCTTTCTTCCTTATTTTCCTAGCAGTAAAACCCCTCTGACCACCTGTAGATCTGGGTTTTTGCATCCCAACCACAACTCCTATTCTCCTCTCCTAGTTTAAGGAACAAACGCTGTGGAGCCTACAAGTGGAAAGAGAACAAAGTATGTCCTAGAGCTCCTGCTTGTCTTAATCTTTTGTATCTAGCACCCCAGTGAATTTGTAAACTCAAAGTCAGCACTGCCAGTAGCCAGCAACTAACCCCCTCCTCCTCCTCCTCCAACATATCCTATACTTCCCTATAATATCCCTAGCTACTTGTTTAAACCACATGCCCTGTAAGTAGCAACTATTGTGATAGCTGCTGCAGTCATTAAGGTGGCCCTTTCTACTAGCGTTTTCCTCTGGATATTGCCTCTACCTAACCAACTCTCTATCACACCTACAGTTTGCCCCTTCTGCTCCACTTTTTCTTTCTACTTGCTCTGATACTTCTAGCTTCTACTTGCTCCTATCTCTTATCACCATATCTATCTATATCCCCTTGCATTACTTACCTTCTTTCTGAACACTTCACTGATTGTTTTCGCCTGGACCTCTTCTTCTTTCTTCTACGCGGCCTGTTGCTTTCTCACGGGCTCACTCCGCTCCTCCCTACCCCCAATTCCCACCCACCCCCAGGGTCCTACATTTATCTCAATAAGGACACACCCCTTTACACCTCCAATCAAATCTCAGTACAATCCTCTTACTTCACCACACCTTCCTTGAACTTATATACTCACACTCCACATCCTTAAACACTTTACCTATCTCCTACCCCACCCTCTCTAATTACTCCTATTATTCACAACTTCATCATTCTACATCCTACTTCCCTACAAACATCCTCTGAATCCACTATGCCAACTCTATCTATCCACACATTACTAAGACCATTCATCCTAACTCTACTATTCTCATCTCTTTTAACTACCTACATCATAACTTCCTATGAATACTCTCTGACTATTTCTCCTCTATTGCCCTCTAAATGCACCTCAACTAATGCAACACCTGTAGGTTCATCCCTTCTGCATTCACCCTCAGTCCATTTACCTTCTATCCAAATATCACAGAATAGTACACTGCAAGTTCAGAAAAACCTTTACCAAGAAAACATATGATGTTAAGTTGTCTATCTCGCCTTCATTCTTGCTGGATGGGTTGGGCGGGCCGACCTCTCCTGACTCGGCCACTCTAAAGCTCGAGAGTTGGTTCCTATATCCCACAATGCTAGGCGAGAGTTACCTCAGATCTCGTTTGCGCCTACAGCTCGAGGTTGGTTTTTTCCTGGTAAGTTTTAGCTTTTTCTATAAAAGTTACTCTTGTTTCCTTTTAGTTTAATTATTCCTAAATTAGTGTAGTTTATTAAACTCTATCCCGAACCTATTTTCTTCCGTTTCTTGTCAAAAGAACTTTTAGTTCTTCCCTTGGGCCTTTGGCCTTCCCTTCCCTAGGGAGTGTTTGTGTAGTGTACTACTGTTTGTTGTACTTAATTTTACTATATTTTAATATAGTTGTTATTTTGACAGGGTATAACTGGTGTGTTTGAGTGTGTGTTTGTGTTCACCAGTTAGGCTATGTCTAAAGAAGCAAAGGTCTCGATTCAAGAAGTGTGATGTGCTGTCAGAAAATGTCTCTGACAGACGCCACACTTCTTGTGTCTATTGTCTGGCCTTTGCACCTGCAGGACTCCTGTGCTGTCTGCCATGGCTTCAGCCCCAGGGTCCTGCAGGAAAGAAAAACAAGCTCATATTGAGAGGCTTGTTGAAGCCTGAGGATTCCCTGTCTGTCTCAACAGGGAAGCCCTCCAAGGCATCGAGGTCTTCGGCTTCTGAGCCGAGACCTCAGGTTGTTCAACCTTTGCCTTTATCGGCTCCAGCCGGAGCCGATAAGACTCAGTCCACAGTTTCTGTTCCCTCTGCTCCGCCGGTTCGCCGGAGCCGAGGTTATCGAGTACCCATGTCGGCTCCGACAAGATCTTCGGAGCCGACAACCAGAAAGAGGTCTAGGTCACCTTCGCTTGCTCCCGCTCATTCGGCCCAGGATCTCCCCTGCTGTCTGAACGGAGCCAAAGGTCTCATTCCTCTAGGTCATCGAGGTTGTCTGATCATGACCTTCAGAGGGTGGTGAGTCGACTACTCAAGTCTGAGGCACTGGCCCAGATGCTTCAGAGCCCGACTCATCAGTCGGTGCCTGTCCCGTCCATCAACTCCTTCCTCCTTCGACTCTCTTGAGCACCTCGAGCCGAGACAATTGTCTGGCTCCGCGTCGACTCCGTTTTCTTCCATGGAGGAATCTCGGCGCCGGACTTCATCGGACCCTTGTCCGAGTTCGGCTCCGACATCGCCTCGAGCCATCACTGTCGGTGCCGAGGGGTCTTTAGCTCCTCGGAGCGGGACCTCTGGCTCTGCCTGACAGGGGAGGTCATGCGGAGTGTGTTAGAGCCTGGCTCTACTCCACAGTCGGCTCCAGCCCCTCCCTCTATGCTGCCTCAGGGTTCATCCCGGACCGCAGAGAGCCAACTCCTCAGGAGCCCCTGTGGGATTTCATCCTAGGCCTCTCCTGATTTGGCAGAAGAGCCCCTCGGAAGAGGAAGTGCAAGAGGAAGCACATTGACTCACCTGAGTCTATCACGTCCGACACAGATCTGGATGATTCTGAGGGTTCCCCTGAAGATGTCTCTTTGCAGACATTCTGGAGATCCTAAACAGAGAGCCTCAACCCTTCAGAGGACGAATCTGTGTATCTTGAGCTTTGGCTCTCGCCCTTCCACCTCCTGGGTGTCCCCCCCTCATGCAGGTGGTTGCTAAAAGGCATGGACGACTCCTGATTCAGTGGACACCAGTCCCAGGAGACCCTCCAAATTCATCACAGCTCCAGCAGACAAGGAATTTTTATCAAAAGGAGTCTCTGTGGATGCTATGGTGGTAGCTGCCGCCACAAAGAAGGAACTGGCTGATCCTTCAGTGCCTGTCCATCCACCTAACAAGGAATCTAGGTCCATGGATAGGTATGGAAGCGGATGTTCTCCTCAGCGACATTTACTAGCGCTCGCTGAATTACCTGTGCCATTTCACTGTCTTCAAAGGGACTTGATCAAAGAAGCGAGTGAAATGCTAAGGACCCTACAGCTGCGGGTTTCAAGAAAAATGAACACGCAGCTGGCTATCCTTAATTCTATTTCCAACTCCTCCATGCGCCTCCTCTCTTATGCGGCCGATGGAGGCGCAGAGAGCCGCTGGAACAGGGTAAGGCACGCCTGGATGCGGCTATGCAACCTTTCAAGACGTCTTTCACAAACTCCCTTTGATGGATCATCCCTTTTGGTCCACAAGTGAAAGAAACCCTGACTAGGTGCGAGACGGATGGCAAGACCCTTTCTGCCGCGAGTCCATTTTTCCACTCCTTCTAGGCCTTACCCCAAAGGCCAGAAGGGGAAGATGTGGTTCTGTAAACAATCTCAAGGGACGCCAGAGGCAGAGGAACAACAATGGTAGAGAGGCAGAGGGGTCCGCAGAACCAGGGCAATCGAAACGCCTTCCGATAAGCCCTTTCAGCATCCCTGGTGTTGCCCGACTGCCCATCTTCGAGGCAGTCGGGGAAGATTGTCACTGTACCCAGAAGCCTGGCTATCCTTGGCACAAGACAAATGGGTACAGTCCATCATTCGAAGGTTATTCTATTCCCTTTCTTCGTTCTCCAAGTCAGTCAAAAATCCCTTCCAGATGTTCCACCCACTCAAAGGGATATAGCAGCTTTGGAAATTTCAAAACTGCTTGCAAAAAGAGCTATTCAGCCAGTGCCAGCAGACCAACTAGGATCCGGAATCTACTCAAGGTTCTTTTAGTTCCAAAGAAAACAGGGCTGAGACCAATTTTGGATCTCAGTATCTTGAACAGATCGGTCAAGAAAACAAGATTTCGGATGGTCACGCTGCAATCCATTCTTCCCCTGTTGGGAAAAGGAAACTGGATGTGCTCTATAGACCTTCAGGACAGAAGATTCCTCCGCTTCAGGCTGGGAACCAGTCATTTTCAATTCAGGGCCCTGCCCTTTGGTCTCACCACTGCCCCGGTGTTTACCAAATGCATGGCAGTGGTAGCTTCTCACCTGAGACGACAAGGATTCCAGGTGTTTCCATATTTGGACGACTGGCTCCTCACAGCTCCCACCAAGCATCTCCTTCTGATGGCCAGAGATTACACTTTTAGCGTCTGTCAAAACTGGGTATCTCAATAAATAAATTTAGATACTGTAAACATGTCTGCAATTCTAACGAACCAAAGGATATCAGACATTCAAAATTGGTGTCACTTCTTCTCAACAACAACAGAGCCAAAGCCAGGTTAGTTCTAAAGGTGTTGGGAATCATGGCAGCGCCATACCTCTCCTCCCATTGGCCAGATACCACATGCGGATCCTTCAGTGGATGCTCTTTCTCAATGGTCATACCAGGAACTTCCAATGTCTCACACCATTATGATCACGTGCAAAAGCATCTCATGTGGTGGATGTCTTCCCCAGCTCCTGTTGGTTGTTCCACCTCCTCCGGTTGCTACTCTGACAACGGATGCCTCCTGATCGGGTGGGGGCATTATCAGGGCAGGACAGTCCAGGGCACATGGCAACCAAACGAATGCCACTTGCACATAAATGTTCTGGAGATGAGAGCAGTGCTTTTAAGCCCTTCAAGACTCTCTTCCGTTGCAACCAGACAGACAATATGTCTGTAGTGTGGTACATCAACAAACAAGGCGGAACCAGATCATACCCCTGTGTCGAGAAGCACTCAGACTGTGGCAATGGGCGATTTCTTCTCAGCGTTTTCTGATAGCGGAAGTCCAATCACATTGCGGACAAGTTGAGCAGAGCTATTCTCATGCCTCACGAGTGGTCTCTGAAAGACTCTGTAGTGAGAGATATTTCTTCAAGTGGGGTCAGCCTTGCTGCGATCTTTTGCTACTCCCCAAAACAGCAAGTGCAGAGAATACTTCACTCTATTCCCTTTACCAGGCCAACCCAGCAGAAGTTTGGCCGGGACTTCTGTATGCATTTCCTCCTTTCCCACTGATCTCCAGAAGGCCTCATTGATCCTCATTGCTCCTTACTGGCCTCGACAAGTGTGGTTCCCCTTTCTGCATCGATTTGGAATCTGGACCTAGTTCCAGATCTTTTGATCCATCAGTCGGGTTTTCATCCCTCCCCTCTCTGAACCTCACTGCTTGGTTCCTCCACTTCCAACCGTAGCCAGGCTTCCTCAATTATCTCACTCTGTTAGAGATATTTTGATAGCTTCCATAAATCTTCCACTCGAAAGATTTATTTGAGTAAGTGGAAACGATTTTCATATTGGGCACAAGGAAAGGACATAGATCCTTTCATCCAACTAGTCCTCGATTTTCTTGCTGAACTCTTCCATGCAGGTTCATCTCCATCTACTCTTAAGGTTCAATTGGCAGCTATTTCTAATTTTCATGTGGGTATTTCTGAAAGACCTCCTGTAAGAAATCCTCCTTCTCCTTGGGACCTAAATTTAGTTCTTGCTTCTTTGATTCTTTCCCTTCGAACCTGCAGCTTCATGTTCCTTAAAGTTATTATCATGGAAAACTCTCTTTCTGGTGGCTATCACATCAGCTAGAAGAATTTCAGAACTTCAAGCACTCAGTTGTCGTTCTCCTTATCTTGTGTTCCATAAGGACAGAGTTACTAACCCATCCTTTTGCCTAAGGTGGTTTCAACGTCAAATCTAAACCAGTGCATTGACCTCCTGTCTTTAGTATTCAAATAGGTCTGAACAAAAATTACACTGTCTGGATGTTCATCGTCAATTAAGGTACTACTTGGACAGGACGAAACAATTCAGAAAATCTGATCAGCTGTTTGTCTCCAAAGCAGAAAGGGACTTCCAGTTTCAAAGGTATCTTTATCCAGATGGCTAACATCTCTGATTACCCTTGTTTATGAGATTAGACACAAAACTGCCTAATAAGCCTAAAGCCCATTCCACCAGAGCAGCCTTCCAAGACAGACTGCCTATTGACACCTCACACTTTTATTTCCCATTATAAGTTGGATTTAGCTTCTAGGCATAGAGCTAATTTTGGTTCCACTGTTCTCAGGAGTCTGTTGGTGCTAGGGAGCGGTCCCACCTCCATCCAGCAAGAACATAGCTCCATGTTAGTGTTCTCTTCTCTCTTCCTCTCTAAAGGCCCCACCCCCTTCCCCTGGCCTGGACAGACCTAGAGGAGTTGTGTGACTCTCTTTTTCTACCACCTTTTCTTAGCTATATGCTATAGGCATATTTCTTTGTTTCAGGATGTAGGTCACCTTCTTCTTCCTGTTGTTAGAGGTGGACTCTGTTATAGTTGTTCTGTTTTATATTGTTACTATCATAAGCTGGGGATCTGAGGAGGTAACTCTCTTCTTCTAGATATGTATATAGTAGCCGGAGCCGGTGGAACCAACTCTCGAAGCTTTAGAGTATGTTTTAGGTGGAGGGGGGGTCGGCTCGACCCATCCCATCAGAGAAGAAGGCGAGAAGAAGACAACTAACATGGAACGTTATGGTAAGAACATAACTTCTATTTATTCATTATAATCTTAAACTACAAATATATCCTACTCTTCTCCTCTTACTACAAGATGGTGATATTCATCCTAATCCAGGCCCTCAACATACTATAACCAATACAGAACAAAACCAAACTATACCCTCAACTCTCTCTTGCTCTAAACCTACTAACTCTTTGTACATTGCCCATCTTAATATACGTAGCATCTGTAACAAAATTGATCAACTCCATGCCCTTCTTGAAACTGAAAAGTTTGATATTTTATGCCTATCTGAAACTTGGTTAAAACCCTCAATTAAAGATACAGAAATTACCCCACCTGGTTATAGCATTACTAGACTTGATCGCACTAACAAGAAAGGAGGTGGGGTAGCCATCCTGCATAAAGCAAATCTAAAATTGATTCCCCAAGACCTTACTCTGGAAGTTATTTGCTCTAAAATACAACTCAATACCAATAAAGCCATTAACATCATCTGTGCATATCTCCCCCCAGGAAACAACATCAATACCCTTGAAGATATACTCTACCAACTCTCTATCAAACTTCCACAGGAAACTCTAGTCCTAGGTGACTTTAATATAGATTGGCTCACCTGTAATAACACTAACCCTACCTCTCATATCAGCCTCTGGCTTCAAACAACTTATTAATAGCCCCACTAGAATCAATAAAACGAACAATAAAGCTACTACCTTAGACTGGATTCTGACAAATACTCCCAGCAAAACTACCAAACAGGCATCCTCCTGACAACCTTAGTGACCACTCACTTACCTTTATCATTAGAAGCAAAACAAACCTAACCTTACCTACAACTTTTAGGACTGTTCACTCAAAAAAACATTTTAACCCTGATCAGTTCCAAGCTGAACTATTCCAATGTCATTGGGCCCCACTAAAACATCTCCCACTCAACATAGCTGTAGAACACTTTAACTCAACCTTCCTAGCAATACTTAATCAGAACCATTAGAACTAAAACTAAAACTGCTCCCTGGCTAACCTCAAATACAAAACATAAAATTGCCCTCAGAAATAAATCTTGGCATAAGTGGCCTCCACAAAAGTCAAATAGACCACCAAAAGTTTAGAGAGCTTAGAAATAGTACTAAAAAAGCCATCCTAACCGACAAAAAGAACTATTACTTTCAACTTCAAAACCACCAAAAATGAACCTAAAAAATGGTTGCCAAGTATTAATAGTCTCCTGACCCCAGGCCAAATAATTACACCAAACTAATTCTATACAAACTCTAGCCAACCAACTATCTCCTGATACTTCTCAACTATCTCCTAATACCTTCATAAATACTATTCCTCCCCTTCACCTACAACCTGTATCTACCTCTTATATACAATCGCCATTCAAAACTCAAACCTACTACCCCTTCTGCAGACAAACTTCCTGCTGAATTCCTGCAACTATCAGCAAAGGCCATAGCTTACCCTGTCTCCATCTTAATAAACAGATCAATAAATGCAATCTGGAAAATATCTCATATTATACCCTCCATAAAGGAGGCAAATCTTATGACTACTCCAACTATCGCCCCATAGCTCTTTTTATCCCCTTAGCTAAAATCACAGAAAAATGCATACATAAACAACTGCTCAACCACCTCCTCAAGAATGGCCTTCTGGCTGACACACAACATGGTTTTAGACCCGATCACAGTACTACTACAGCTCTTCTCTTTCACCCAAACACTTATTTTAAAACCGCAACAACAATAAACTTACATCTTCTTCCCTATATCTTACAATCACAGCAGCTGTACCGGGAAAAATTCTCTCTACTCTCCTTCCCATATCTTTAGGAGTACCTCAAGGGTCTATCCTAGGCTCTCTCTTTTCTATATTTATTAATGACCTAGAATCAGCTCTTGCTAATACTACCTGCATACACTATGAAGATGACTCCACTATAATCTGTACTGCCTCTTCTCAAACTGAACTCCAGTTTCAAACACAATCAGCCTTCTCAACTGTTGAACAGTGGTTCTCCCACCGCTGTCTACTCCTTAACCCCAAAAACTAAATTATTACTCTTCCCACCCACAATCTACCTTGACAAACTTCTGTATTACTTCAACTGACAACACAATAATCTCTCCTGACACCAACCAAACTTCTTGGTGTTATTATCGATAATAATCTCAACTATGATTGCCATATCAACACTACAATAAAAGCTGTTAATAAAAAGATTGGATCCCTGTACAGAATAAAGCCCTACACTAATCTTTCTAAAAGTAACCTTAGAAAACTTACATCTTACCCACCAATATCGCCCTTGCCACCTCCTCCCAATTCAGAACACATCACTGTATAAACCTAAAGCAACTACACTGGCTGGAACTCCTAACAAGCTCATCTTTCAACAACTCTTTATATCAACCTGAAACAACTCGCTCCTCTGATAAGTCACTTGTTAATAGTACCAAAATTATGAATTCAGCAGGCAATTCCCTTTTCTCTAACTCAATAGGCAAAATATGGAACAATCTTCCATCCACTTTGTCCTCTTTGCCTACTCTTCAACTATTTAAGAAACAACTTAGACTAGCCTGTAGACACCCTCCTATTTTTGTTATAAATCCTTTCCAACCACTTCGTTTTCATCTTTTACTTCAACTGAGTTATTATCTCTTTGCTGTAAATATTACTTAACTCACAAAAAAAAAAAAAAAAAAAAATTTTTGTGTTTAGATATTATATTGTTTGGCTAGTTCTAATATTTAATATTTGTACTTACATTTCTTCCCTTTCTATAATACAATTGTATTTCCTATAACTGTTTCAAATCCTCTGTTTTTCTCCCCGGGCCTCCACTGAAAATGGACATTAATCCAGCTGGACTAGCCCGGTCAACAAATGTAAAATAAAATAAAATGTAAAATAAATAAATAAAAATTGCTATCTACAGCCACTCCTGGCAGGAGCACCTTCAGCATGTTAGGGAGGTGCTGGGCAGACTACAGAGGGCAGGGTTGACCATTAAGCCGAGCAAATGTCAGGTGGGTATGGCAGAGGTCTCCTACCTAGGACATAGAGTGGGGAGTGGTAAGATAAGGCCAGAACCTGCCAAAGTGGAAGCCATTCAGGCATGGCCTGCACCTGTTACCAAAAAGCAGGTGACGGCATTCTTAGGGACAGCAGGGTACTACAGAAAGTTCGTAATCAATTATAGTACCATAGCTCCTCCCTTCACAAACCTGATAAGGAAGAACAGGCCAGATAAGGTAGTGTGGACTCCAGGATATGAGCAGGCATTTCAGAAGCCTAAAGAAGCTTTGGGAGGACCCCCTATGTTAGCCAGTCCAGACTATAGCAAAGAATTTGTTGTGCAGGTGGATGCTTCAAACTATGGGGTGGGGGCTGTACTTAGCCATATTTCTTCAGAGGGAGAAGAGCACCCAGTGGTTTATCTCAGTCATAGGCTCCAACCCAAGAAGGAATACTATGCAGCAGTAGAAAAGGAATGTCTAGCCATAGTGTGGGCACTAGAAAAACTTTAGCCTTATCTGTATGGAAGGAAATTCACTGTGATGACAGATCACAACCCTCTAACATGGTTAAACAGAGCCAGTCAGCAAAATGCCAAGTTGGTAAGATGGAGTCTGGGATTGCTAGCATTTGATATGTCAGTGCAGCACTGCATTGGGAGTAGCCATGCCAATGCAGATGGGCTCTCAAGACAGGGAATGGGGTGAGGTACACCCAGATAGACCTGACACTCTCAAGCAATGCTTCTCAAGGGGCACTTGAAAAACTTGCTTGAGTTCCCCAGGGGGAAGAAATGTGAAGATTGTGGAGAGATGAGCAAAGGCTGCCAGCCTAGTCAAATAGAATTTGATATATAATTCTGGAATTTGTAAATAAATGTAAAAATACAGGCATGTTTTCTTGAGTGTACACGAATGTGAAATGTGGAACTGCAAAATATGTGTCAACATTGCATTCTACTGGCCCAGTGAAGCATGTTGTGACCCTTTCATGTTAGAATTCGGCTCCAGTGAGTCTGGATCAAGGTTTCATGCCCATTGTTTTAAGGCTAAAGTTTATGACCAGAATTTAGATGTGGAATGTGCTTTATTGCTCTGGTTTCTGTTATAGTATACATATGAAATTACTTATATTGTTGTAAGTTTCTGAGCAGGTGTTAAGATTGCTAAATAATGCAGTTTGTGGCTTGAGAACTCAGACCAGGTGTCAGGATGATGCAATATGAATACTGGGAAAAACTAAGTTTCAAAATGATGTAATTTGGGAGGGCCTCAGCAGAGCTATTGGTTAGTGTTTAAAAAATATTGTTCAGTGAAAGACTGGGGAGCATTTTGATATTGCATATCTAACTCAGCACTCTGCCTAAGCTCACATGTAAGTTTTTAGCACTATGATTTCTTGTAGGAATAGTTAAAGCTAGTAAAGATTAATTATGTATTTTTCTTTGAAATCAGACCTGTCCTACTGTATTATTTTAAGTTGCTGTGTGATCTCTGAACTCTTAGATATCTCTGTGGTGTAGTAGTTTTGTCTTGCGTTTTAATTATTTATTATTAAATATTTTTAAACCTTCTACCTGTGGCTGGTTTATGTATAGATCAATTATGCTTTAGAGTACATTATATATTTATAGAGTTTACTGTCTAAGCCCTTCCCGGAGTTCCGCTGTGGTGACCCCTAACAGGGAAAAGCCGAAAGACACAACAATAACTGTCTAAGCCCTTCCAATAAGCCTAGACTGAATAGTCATGCTACCATTGGATAGTAATATTGCACAGTAATAATTGGACATCCTTTTATGGGGCCTTTTAGTAGCTGATATTATTAGCTGGGTGGTGGCAGGGATTACTACTGTATCTGGGTAAAGGGGCACAGCTGGAGAATCTGTGTCAGCCTTTCCCAGGAGTGTCTGTGAAGTTGTATAAATACTTATCTCAAAGTGTGTTTGTGTGTGTGTTGTGTCAGCTACTTGGGCAGGGACATGAAGCACTGGTTGGACAGAGAGGGTACTGGAGGTTTTAGCTTGCCCAGCTAGGCTGAGACCTGGACCCTATAGCTGTGCCAGTGGGGAGTCTTATTGGGGATCTGGTGAGCAAAGAAGCAACCAGCCCCAGACTGACTGTGATCTCTGTGTGCACTTAAGGGAAATTGTACTTCACTGTGTGTATTAGTTATCCTTTCCTCTCTTCTATGAGACAATCTCCCTGGTGTTAATGGTGAGGACTGGGGGTCTTTGATTGCTGGGTCAGGGCACGGTCGCCACAGCTTGGTTAAAACATTTTCTATTTCCTGCAGCCTTCTGTTATTTGTCTTTATATGTTCCATCAGGGAACCACCTATACTGAAAATTTTCAAGTGCATTTGGTCAATCTTTCTCTCTAGGATGACCTAAGAGTTTCATCCTTTGACTGCCATTACCATCTGCTTTTCCCATCTCCACTGCACCACATTGCTTTCGGTCTTCTGAGTTTTCACAGCTGCTCTCCCTTTTACTCTACTTTTTCTCTTCTTTATTGACTCCTGACTGTCATCTACACTTAGCTACCATTTTATGTCATCAGTTTACAGAAGTTTGCAAGCTTTTTCGTTTTAAACTGTTCTGTGCCCAGAGTTCTGTTTTAATCTGCTTTTGCTACCACCGGCACCTTGGAATCTCTAAGAAAAATATTTTATTTCAGGGGCAAGATCTCTGTACCCCCATGTAGGAACATTGCACCCACCTCCCAACTTTGTTATTCTCACTGCAAGTTTTTCTGCACCTCAAATAAGGAATCATCACTGACAGGTAGTATAACACCTGTCACTCTGTTTCTATGAGGAGCACCTACCGTGGACCCCCCACAGGTTAGTAGGATGTGAGTATTTATGACCTTGCTGTACTGAGGAGTGAACAGTGAAGCAGAAGTGATGCTATCTCAAGCCATTTTGCTTGTGCAACTGTGACTCAAACTTAGGAGATCAAATCAGTGGTCTGTAAGCCATTGGGGTGCCACATCAGTTATCTCTTCCTCATCCTCACCTCCAGAAATTGCATCCTTACTCTACTCACTTCCTCTTACACTGTAGCACCCCTCCTTTTTACTTTTTGTTTTCATTTTACCTCCTTCTCATTTTACTTTTGTAAGTTATTCATCTGTTCTTATCTTATCTTATAGTACTGGCCTCCTCCTGGGTTCATGACCTTATCTTGGCGGAGGGGATTGTGTGCACTTGTGATTGTCGGAGTTATGTTGTGTGGAGCTTATTATCCTGGCAAGGGCACCTTTGGCAAACTGGTCTGAAAGGAGGGGATAGACAAACAGTGATCTACAATACCTTCACTTGATGATTTAATTACCCCTCATCTAGTAAAGGGATGCCTGGACCCAGTCATAGAGCTAAGTCTGGGTTTGGTTTTCAGATGTGTAGTGGAAAATATTATTTTATTTAATGTTTCAGACAGAGCATGGAAACCTAAAAAACATGGGAAACACACAGAGTGCTGCTTGATCATTCCTTACAAGTCCTAGAACCCCTGGCTGTTGCATGACCCACATCCTGGGCTACTTACAGTCTTAAAGGTATAGTATATAGTATATATATATATATATATATATATATATATATATATATATATATATATATATATATATATTCAGAAGAAGACCCTTGCTGGCTAATACAATATGCTATATACAACTATATGATATACTGATTCAAAAAGCCAACTCTACAACAACAGCTAATGAGTCATAGAACCTCTAAGTGCTACATAACCCCAAATTAATTAAATATTATTTACTTAATTATAGCTATATATAGTCTTGATAGCAGTGTGATTTTCTGATGAATGAATCCCCTCTTACTCGGTATAGTAGGGAATATCCTATTTCAGTCCAATAAAACTCTGTTTTGAAACAGTTTGTGAGGCAGTTGGCATCAATTAACTGGACAATTCACTGGTAAGAGTCAAACTTGATCCAATATCTGTGGGTATCATGGTAGCTGAACACTAATTTTCTGCTCCACTACAATCTCTGACAAGTTGTTCTGGGCTTCGTTCCTCTGATTCTCTAGCAGGAATACCCCGTTCTTGTAGTTTCAGCAGAAGTCTCTGATTTCATATGTGCAGCAGTATATCTACCACTTAGTATGCAAGAGCTTGGATTTGATGTAGCACTATCACGGTTGCTCATATCTGTGATTTTAATTAATTAATTAATTCATTGATTATTTTTTCTTTTACCTGTGATTTATGGCCAAATCCCATCCCCAGTATTCTTCATACCCTTTATCTTTCCTTTAATAAAGACAAAGTTTTTGTTCAAAATGTATTTTGTTTCAGAAATATTTTCTGTAAATGTTCTGCCGCTGGCATTATATTGAAAATTATGTAGGAAACTTTGTCCACGTGGTCCTGCATTGTGGTCCTAGCTACAGAGAACTGAGAAAAGTGACTACTTTCCAGATTTAAGTATTTTTTTCTGTTTTTTACTTGGAATACCTTCTCTTGCTTATTTTAAACAAGCTTATACTGTTTTTTTGACTGTTTGCTGCATTTTATAGTATCTGCACTTAAAAGTTTACCTGGTCGAAAATTAATCGAAAATCTGTTGCTTGTTTGTTTAATTTAACTATTGAGGCTGCCCACTAAAGTGTGCTAGCCTGTGTAACTGATTTATTGCTGCCTTCTGTATTTCTGGGTGTTTTCTATCTAAAAACAAAAAAAACAAAAAAATAATCCTTGTTTTCCCGCCTGTCCTTGACTAGTTTAGACCAGTTTACAGGCTTTGCTGTATTCTGGGCTGTGGTGTAGTTCCTGTGTTGTCCATTACCTTACTTGGATAAGAAGGAAGTTTCTTTGCTCACCAGTGGGAGTGGGGAGCCTTGAGCAACCTGTCTGTCCTTGAAGGAGTGACCTCAGCACAAGAACTGTAGTAATTGGTTGTTTTGGACCATTTCTAGCTCTTTCGAAGTTCCCTGTTTAAAATCCGCCTCAGAGCATTTCTTTCTGTCTATACTACTCAGAGACAGCTCCACGTGGTCCTGCAGAGTGGTCCTAGCTACAGAGAACTGAGAAAAGCGACTACTTTCCAGATTTAAGTATTTTTTTCTGTTTTTTACTTGGAATACCTTCTCTTGCTTATTTTAAACAAGCCTATACTGTTTTTTTGACTGTTTGCTGCATTTTATAGTATCTGCACTTAAAAGTTTACCTGGTCGAAAATTAATCAAAAATCTGTTGTTTGTTTGTTTAATTTAACTATTGAGGCTGCCCACTAAAGTGTGCTAGCCTGTGTAACTGATTTATTGCTGCCTTCTGTATTTCTGGGTGTTTTCTATCTAAAAACAAAAAAAAAAAAAAATAATCCTTGTTTTCCCGCCTCTCCTCGACTAGTTTAGACCAGTTTACAGGCTTTGCTGTATTCTGGGCTGTGGTGTAGTTCCTGTGTTGTCCATTACCTTACTTGGATAAGAAGGAAGTTTCTTTGCTCACCAGTGGGAGTGGGGAGCCTTGAGCAGCCTATCTGTCCCTGAAGGAGTGACCTCAGCACAAGAGCTGTAGTAATTGGTTGTTTTGGACCATTTCTAGCTCTTTCGAAGTTCCCTGTTTAAAATCCGCCTCAGAGCGTTTCTTTCTGTCTATACTACTCAGAGACAGCTCCACGTGGTCCTGCAGAGTGGTCCTAGCTACAGAGAACTGAGAAAAGCGACTACTTTCCAGATTTAAGTATTTTTCTGTTTTTTACTTGGAATACCTTCTCTTGCTTATTTTAAACAAGCCTATACTGTTTTTTTGACTGTTTGCTGCATTTTATAGTATCTGCACTTAAAAGTTTACCTGGTCGAAAATTAATCAAAAATCTGTTGCTTGTTTGTTTAATTTAACTATTGAGGCTGCCCACTAAAGTGTGCTAGCCTGTGTAACTGATTTATTGCTGCCTTCTGTATTTCTGGGTGTTTTCTATCTAAAAACAAAACAAAAAAAATAATCCTTGTTTTCTCGCCTCTCCTCGACTAGTTTAGACCAGTTTACAGGCTTTGCTGTATTCTGGGCTGTGGTGTAGTTCCTGTGTTGTCCATTACCTTACTTGGATAAGAAGGAAGTTTCTTTGCTCACCAGTGGGAGTGGAGCCTTGAGCAGCCTATCTGCCCCTGAAGGAGTGACCTCAGCACAAGAGCTGTAGTAATTGGTTGTTTTGGACCATTTCTAGCTCTTTTGAAGTTCCCTGTTTAAAATCCGCATTAGCTGCTTTGCTGATTGCACATAGCGCAGCACCGGTTAAACAGGGTTAAACTTTTCCTGGCTCCACCAAGTCTGCTCTTCAAATTTTCCCTTAGAAAGCTCTACTCTTAGAATTACCAGTCTACTCGTTATATTATAAGCATAACACATGTTCTCAAAGCTTCTCTTCTAAGCAAGCACTCTCAAACTCAAGTAGCACTACATCCACCTACCACCCCAACCACTTCCCTTAAAGGCACAGCACTCTCTTAAAATATTCTAGCATGTCAAGTGGTAGATTGCTAGCATCTTCTCCTGCTCAGCTGGTTAATCTGGGAATCTTGAGACAATGCTATAACTGTCCCATGTACACAGACAACCCTCTCCTCCTCCCAACAAACACAAATACATGTGAGAGATGCAACTATATAGCCAAACTGGAGGCTGAACTCTCTCAACTCAGGACTGGCAAGACCAGACAGGAGGAGAAGGTAACCACACACACAACAAAAACAGTCACACATAGACCTACCCCAACTGCAAATCAAGCACATAATAACACAAAAACATACTCGGAGGCTCTATTAAAAAACTTACCAAAACAACAGAGGCTCCCAAAGCAGACACCCAAAAATCCACCACCTCAAAACATAACACATGCAACACATACCTCAATAAATCGATGTGTCAATAAATCACAGCCCTTAAGGCCAAACACTATGCCTGATACACTAGTGATAGGTGACTCTATAGTCAGACACACTGACGTCCCACTTACCAGGCTGAGCAAGGAGAGGGTAACGGTAAGCTGCCTATCGGGGTCTAGGATCTGCCATATAACACACACTCAGGTCACTCAAAAGCAAGTACAAATATGACTCCGTCATTGTCCATGCAGCGTGAATGGCCTGAGGCGTACCTCCTTGGACTACATGAAAAGAGACATTGAGGAGCTCTCTGATTATGTAGCCCAGGCTGGTATGACCCTGACCCTGAGCAGCATCCTGCCCTCACCAAGAATGATGCCACAATACAAAGACAAGATGATCAGCTTTAATAATTGGCTCAATTACTGGTGTCATTCTAGGGGGATCCAATGTCTGTCTGCTTGGGATGACATGCTGGGCAAGCCACGCTGCTTCGCAAGGGACGGCTTGCACCTGTCACCACTGGGCTTACGGATATTGGCTAAGGATCTTGCCACCCCACATAGTGCCTTTTTTAGGCAAGGCTCAAAAGACAAACCCACCTCCTTAGAAAACAAAAATGGAAAAAAATTAAGGGTAATGCTGCTCAACGCCAGAAGTCTAAATCTCAAGATGCAGGCTCTCGAAGCACTCCTTAGTATGGAGAACATCGATGTCTGTGTTGTAACCGAGACCTGGTTCAAGGCTCCTGAGAGCACCCCAGTGCTACTAGGCTTTACCTCGTATCATGCTTGCTCAAGCAGCTTTGTTAGAGGTAATAAAGTACTGTACATCCTTAAGAATTGTGTGAATGATGGTATATTAGTAGGAAGTTACATATTTAAATGGCAGTATATCATAAGGACATTCCATGTTTAAATGGCAGTATATCATTAGGAGGTTGTGTAATTAAATGGCATGCTCTTTTTTTCATCATCTGGCTGTAACCCATCAGCAGTAAGTAGATGAATGATGACCCCTGCAATTTAAAGAAATAATGCCGATCTAATATTTGACCTTGTTTCTAAATCTGCCCAGAAGCTTATATCAGCCTGCTGTCATGCTATTGTTTGACAACATTTCAGACCAGAGTATCAACAGTAATGTTCACAACACCTTCCAGTCTCTCAATTTTGTTAATTACTGTTTGTATTAAATTAATAACTGATCTTGTCTTAAATGATATACCTCATACAGATTCCAAACTTTCAAAGCATCAAAGTATTTTCATAAACGTTTATGATTTTAGTATATTATTGTTCACTTAATGTTTAAACTTAAGATTCAGGCTGGTTTAGATATGCATAAGGATTTGAAAAGTATGAAAAGTTTTTAAAAAAGTTTCCAGTGGCTTCCCTTACTATAAACAACATTCTATTCACAAACTCAAGTGACAGTTCCAAATGCATTACTCCAGACTGCCATCTAGTGAAAATATAAATAACATTTTCTGCAACTTCAGACCTTGATTTCACATGGCTAAAACAATATTTTGTTATCTTATAAAAGTAAAAGAAACAGATGCTTCAGTCATTCTTTATCAAAGCGTTTTCTAAAGGACAACATAGACAGCATCAAAATTACAGCTGACAAGTAAACCCTTCAGCAGCTGGCAGTGAAACTTCTAAACACATCCGCTCAGATGCTAACTGTTCCAGTAACTCATGTTCCTTCCTATTTCTTTCCCTTATCAGTCGCAACAAAATGGAGAATAGACATATCTTTGGAACTATTTTATTTTAATTGTACTATTGCAATATCATAAAGTGCAGTGGCTGCTGGTGACTTCAAATCAGGGGGGGGGGGCTGCAGGAGACAGTTGAATGGGTGGGGCCAATGGGGAGGGATGTGACCAACTAGAAAGGGGCAGAGCTATGCTCAAAACCACAAAAACTGAGACTTTAATTAAATACACTGCCCTAGGTGCCAAACCATCATTATGAAATACACCCGGGGATGACTTCTGTGTCTCTGCTGGACAGTGGCACAGGAAAATAACTTTCTTGGGTGGCGTAAGCTATGGAACCTTGCTGACAAGGCTTACGTAGGCCCTTGGGCCAATAACCTAGTACCTACCTATGAACCTATGAACCTATGAGAGTCTAATCAAGACAAAATGAAGTGTAAAATAAAAAAAATATTTCAATGCATTGGCTACGTGACAGCTTACCCAATATCTAGATGGAAACAAAAAGGTTGTGAGGCATGAAAAAATAAATTACTTTTTAAATACATTACTGGAATGCCAGTCAAAATCAAGTATAAAAAAAACAACCAGCACTCAACTCAAACCACTTCTCCGTGCACTGCAATTCTAATTATAATTTATATTCAGCTTTATAAAAGTACCAAGTAACATGCTGAAAGTAGCAATCCCTGTGATACCCCCACTTGTAAAAATGTTTCTTATCCAAAAAAGACCTGCTGCCTGACAATAACTATATACTTATTTCATGGGGAAAACATGATCAAAGTAAAAAATGAACAGCAAACAAGAAACAAGTTCAAGATAAATTGCTTAAAGGATTGCTGCACATGTTATGGACCACACATGATAGATTGGCATTCTGATTAGTTTACTGGTAAAGCATGCCAAGATGACTGCAAGTCTCCAACAAATGTAGTGAGCTTCTGAAAATACTGTAATTCTGTCCTTTATTATAAGTACTGCCATATGCATTTCAATACCTAAGGCTTATGTGTTATCTAGTTATGTAAATATTATCTACATGGCAACAACAAAAAGGCTTTCAATATTGGTAATTCTTTGACAGTATGCTTATTAAAGCTTACTTGCATCTTACAATCTCAGACAAGCTTACCTGATGGTCATTAATGCATTGGTACTTAAACACAGAGCAACAGGCAGTGCAACAACATGCATTTTCTGAATAGTAAGCATAAATCAACAGTATAAAAAAATATGACAGAAAACCAGAACATTCTGCAAAATCAAGGACAGATGAAAAGCCATTGTAGTACTTGTGCCTACTTTGGCTGGGGGGATACTCTGCACACTTACACTGTATAACTTCTCCTTGCCTTGCTTGGACACATCCAAAGTAACTACATGGGGGAGTGGGATACAACAAGTATGTCACAATTTGAAATGTCTCTTGCTGAAGGTGATGATCCTGACACATTTGTCATACCTCTCAACCTCAGAGCAAGAAATCTGGACAAAGCCATAAATAGAAGTGGGACAAAGGCCCAAAAATAAGGACAATTTTTTTAAATATTGCTCGTATAAACTTAGAAAGATAATAGAATAGTAGGTCTTGCATTAGTATGAATTTTCTGAAGGGTATGAAATCTGAAACTCAAATGTCTGTCATTATTTTCTAACTTCATTCTTTAATGATTTGCCGCTAATTTGCCAGAAAACCGCAATTTTATGAAAAATGGACCAAAAATGTGATGCAAAAATATAAAATAGCCACACAATACAGGTGGGAACCTGTCAAAGAAGGGACAATTTTTAATATTAGTGGTGTTAAGTTGAGCAGCTGACAAAATAAGAGAATCTACATGCATTTCTGAAATAAAAATAATCAATAACTCTGATCATTACAATTATTTCTTAATTGTAAACCCTCCACATTTTCTTCCAAGATTGCCATTTTATGAAGGGATTATTAGGGGGAGAGCAACATTTTGAGCCAAAGTCAGGGACAGTTGAGAGGTTTGGATATACCTAATTCTATAAAGTGATTTATTTGCGTGTACTTCGCAACCTCTTAACGGAGGAAATCTGGACAAGGACATATATATTGGGGGAACATACAGACAGTACTAAAAATTGCTGTTGTATAAACTTAGACAGTTGATAGAATAACAGGTCTTGTTTTAGCATGCATTTTTCCTGAAGGGTATGAAGTCTGAAACAATTTCAGTCATTATTTACTGACTTCATTCATAAATGATTTTTCAGAAAACCACAAATTTTATGAGAAATAAACCAAAAATAAGAAGCAAAACTCTATTCATTCTGTGAAAATCTGGACAGCTGAGAGGTATAGTTCAGCCGGGGCTGTCTCTGAGTTTGCCACCCTTCTCCCCTCACAAAATCATGATCGAATGGGGCCTCCCCCCTGCAGCCATTCCAATGTCCCATTACTTGGCTATTTCACCCCATTTACCATAAACACTGTAATGTGCATACTGCTTTACTTCTATGATGATTTGGATTTCATTTAAAAGTTTTATTTTACATTTTACAGCACAAACACTAATACACATCTGCTAAACAAAGCAATGCAGTCTCACAATGAAAACAGACTTAGCATTAAATCTTCTCTGCCCTTGAAACTCACATTCATTGAAGCAGCATTGAAACCCACATTCAAAGAAAATACATCTGGCCAGTGGCAGATAAAGATTAACTTTGGGCTATTTTCAAATCATAGGTCCCTTGTACACAAAACATATATGTATTCTTTGATACACCTTCCTGATTGTATTAAATTATATTCCTTGTATAATGCAGTACAGTTGTTAAAGGGTGTTTTAAATTGATTGTTTTGAACATTTTTCCAGTAAACAATGAAACAATATGCATGCACCAATAATGACAAAGCTGCCCAATTCAGAACATTTCCATCATAAAAGTCTACTCAAACTTCTACAATCCACCAGTATCAGTAAATATGCATAATCTCTGTAGAAGTAAAAGTCATCTAAATAATTCCGCATTAAAGAGATTTGTAACTAATGAAGAGGTTGCTGCTAGCAAACAACTTTATATTTCATTGTTTCATCCACAAATAATGTGCCTGTTGCCCTTGAGGAATAAATTACCATTGCTACATTAAAAAAGATAAGCTAGTAATGTTGCAATATGGAATGGGTGGCAAACTGATAACAGGTTGATAGTTACTAGGTATCTCAGCCAAAGAGGACATTCCCAGGACTGCATCATCCATCCCCTTTAACAGTACAACACAGTGGAGTATCAACAATGCATCCACATGCTGTGGGAGTAGAACCCACAGCCTTTGGCATCAAAAGCAAGTACACTACTTGTTGTGCTATTAAAAATGCAAGCAGACCCAGCATAAGCAGCACTAAACTTCTGTTCCCCTGAAGCCCTTAGGTCCTTGTAAAATCCATTTGACACTCAACTGTATCTCTCAACTTTGCAGCACATGAGCATAAGAAATCTGGAAAAAAACAAAATTTATTGGGGGGGGGGGGTCAAAAGCCCAAAAACCATGGACACATTTTAAACATTGCTTGTATAACCTTGGAAAGTTGCTAGAATAAAATGCTATGCTACCACCATGTATTTCACTGCAAAGTCTTGAACCTAGGACCCTGGATACTGCAGTCAGAGCAACATACCACTATGCCAAATCAGCTGTTTCTTGAAAGACAAAAAAAGAAGTAAGTAGTGTCACCAAAGGCAGAGCACATCAAAATATAGCAGAACAATTTGTTTTTGGAGTTTTTTGAAAGACAGGAAGACTGAAACTTAAATGGCTATAATTTAGTGAATTCAGTTCTCACCATAACTCTCAGGCCCTTAGCACAAAACACCTGGACAAAGCCAATAATGGGGGAATACAGCCCCCAAAATAGGGACACATTAAAAATATTGATCTTATAAACTTAGAAAATTGCTAGAATAAAATGTTTTGTATTACCATGTACTTTCTGAAGAATATGAAGTCTGAAATTAAAATGTCTGAAAATCCAGAAAACCACAGATTTTATGAGGAACAGAACAGAACCAAATATGAGGCAAAAATCTGAATGCTTTTCATAAGTGGTGGTAGGTAGGGAATTCAGGTTCTTGCTACCTGTACCCAAGGTTGAGGGTTTGAACCTGAGTTTCCCTCTCTAGCCACCAGTTATATTAACTAGGGCATTGTACACACACACACACACACACACACACACACACACACACACACACACACCATTCCAGTCTTTGTGGTTGTAGACTTCTGGGGCATCTGTAAGATGGCTGCCTTCTTCTGAATCTGGACTGGTTAAACAGCAGTCTGGCTTCTAGTTTCCATGCATGCATGAGTTCTGCGATTTTTTTATTTCGGTTTTCAGCTGGGGGGGGGGGGCTGCAGTCCAATAGCATGAGCCGCCACTGCTAAAGTGATAAAGTTCAGTTGTAATTACATGGCACCATGATAATGGGACCATAGAAGGATAATTACTTAGATGGACATCTTTTTTCATTTGTTAAAACTGAAAAATAAAACTGCAGTGTGTGTGTGGATGCAGAGATATAAGTACATTTCGACATTATTATTAAATAAATCAGCATTTACTGGATTCCATAACATTAATAAAAAGTCAATAGTCTTCATATGCTAGGAAAAATATTTGGTGAAAATAGTATGCTTTAAGTTCATTCATGATTTGTTCCTCTGATGGTAAGATAAGTGTTCTCCAAAGACATGACATACTTCTAAGACAATTTTTTCATGAATAATTGTTGCTTGGTGAGTAGGGGTGTGAAGGGTGCAATGGGACTCCCCCCCCCCCCCGCAAAAACAGTGTTAGACACACTAGTTTTTTATGTTTAATGCAGCAGGAATATTGTTTTTCCTGCTGGCATAACATTTAATCTTTAGGATTTTGATACAGTGAACACCCGATTAACTGAGCATTCTAGATCCATGTTAGCCTGTCAAGGTATTTGCAATTAAATTAGTTTACACTAATTGTTTAGAAAAGTATATATTTATGTTTTCTAATGCAGAGAGATCTTTGTTTATTTCTGCTCTTTTTATGAGCATGCTACAAAAAAAAAAAAATATATATATATATATATATATATATATATATATATATATATATATATATATATATATATATATATATATATAAATATATATGTTTGGTTCCCTGTCAGAAAGTCGACTGACCACAGCATCGACTTTCTAAACATCAAGACTTTAAGGTTGAATGCTAACTTAATTGAGTATTCGGTGTACTGAAAGCTGGAATATCAAAATGTTATGGCAGAAGAAGCAGCATGTGGGGCTTTAGAAAACTGAGTAGACAGGGACTTGCAATTGATAATCACTGGGGGAGGGAAGTATACCCTTTCCCTAGGGATAATATGATCTCAGAGTTAGTACATATAAGTAGCAGGGCCATGGGTGCAAAAAGCACTGTTAGGTGGACTTGTGTTTTATATTTAGTGCAGCAGGAATATTGTTTTTTTCTGCTAGCATAATGTTTTGATCTTCCAGATTTCAATATAGTGACCACTCGACTTAAATGCTTACTGCATGTGTAGAACAGGTTTTATCTGTACTTTTCCTCTCATGAATTATTGAATCTGAAAGCTCTCCACTGGCATGTTTACTTGACTGTTCTAACGTATCTCTCTGAGTTTTCTCAACCAGTCCTAGCCTTCTCGGTGTTTAACAATTAGCTCTCTACTGTGTGCACTGTTGTTGTTTCCTCTTGAATAACGTCTTGTCTCTTCCTCTCTTGTAACAAAGTAACCACTACTGGTATCTTATGATCACTAAAACTGCCTCTGTTGTAGTCTAGTGCTTTACTGTATTTTATATGTATATCATTGTTAAAATTGTAGTATTGTAGTATTATTATTTTTGTATTTTTACATTCTATTTACATTCTATTTGCTTAAAGGAGCTTATCTCCCCTGGCCTCTGCTGAAAATGGACATGTATCCAGTTGGACTAGCTCGGTCAACAAATGTAAAATAAATAAATAAATAAAAAAGTGAGTCTTCTACTTTCTGGTCTCACTGTTTAGAAACTTGCTGCTATGGGCCATTCATTTTCTAACATGGATACAAAAAAGAAAAAGTCATGGGGGTTTTGCTTGTTTCCCACCTTTCCTGTAACTAGTCTAGTCAAGATACAGATTTGCTGTATCCAGGACTGTTTGTAAGCTTCTGAGCCCCCAAGCCTTTCTGTGTTGGAGGAAAGCATTCTAGCTTATCAGTGGGAGTAATAAGCACTAGGTAGCCTATCTACCACGAGATCCAGGTGCAGATTCTTAGTTTTAGCACTTGAATTTGCTTATTCGTGCTCAGCACTTGTTCAGAACTTGTTGTTAGCACCAAATAAGCTACAAATTACTACAGCACTCAACCTTCCTCTTTACCTAGAGGAAAACAGTTTTTGTACTTACTTTCCTCACTTGCTTAGAGAAAAAAACAGCTGTTATGCTCACTTTCCTCACATGTCTATAGAGGAAAGTAGTTTTTTATTCAGGCATGTCCAAGGGTCAGCTCCCAGTGTTCTCTCCTGTCTATCTGATGAATCTGGGCATCTTGGGGCAATGTAGCAATTGCCTCATGTACACAGATAACCCTGTCCTCCTACCACCCAACACCACAACCTGTGAGAGATGCACTTATCTAGCCAAACTGGAGGTAAAGCTCTCTCCAACCAAGACTGAACTTGACAGTCAAGAGGAGAAGGTAAACACTTGCACCACACCACACTCATCACATAGTTTCACTAAACCTACACCACCAAAATCCACATATAGAAACACAAAAACATTCACGGAGACTCAATAATAATAATCTGCTCAAGCAACAGAGACCTCCAAAGCAGAAACACAAGCGGCCTCCACCCCCCAACACAACCCAAATGACACATAGCCCACAGTGTGCCAATAAACCATAGCCCATAAGGCAAAACAATGTTCCCAACACACTAGTCATAGGTGACTCTATAGTCAGGCACACTGATGTCCCACTCACCAGGCTAAACAAGGAAAAGGTTACTGTCAGCTGCCTGTCGGGTGCCAGGATCCACCACATAATCCATCACTCCACAACAAGTGTAAATATGACTCTGTCATTGTCCATGTTGGTGTGAATGACCTGAGATGTACCTCCCTGGACTACATGAAAAGAGACATGGAAGAGATCTCCAATCTTGCAGCCCAGGCAGGTATGACCCTAGCCCTGAGTAGCATCCTGCCATCGCCCAGAATGATACCACAGTACAAGGACAAAATGATTGACTTCAACAATTGGCTAAGCTTCTGGTGTCATTCTAAGAGGATCCAGTATTTGTCTGCCTGGGATGACATGGTCGATAGACCACAATGCTTTGCCAGAGATGGCCTGCACCTGTCGCCCCTGGGATTCTGGATACTGGATAAGGGTCTTGCCGCCCCTATAGTGCCTTTTTTAGGCAAGGTTCAAATGACAAATTCACCACAGTAACAGGAACAGGCAAGCAAAAACTGAGGGTAATGCTACTCAATGCTAGAAGTCTAAATACTCAAAATGCACTCACTTGAGGCACTCCTTAAAATGGAGAACATAGATATCTGTGCAGTGACTGAGACCTGCTTCAAGGCTGTAGAGAGTACCCCTGCATTACCAGGCTATAACTCATACCACACTTTTCGGCCATCTAACTTGGACCATAACACCAAAGGTGGAGGTGTGTCCATATTCATTAAGGATATCCACACCTCCAGGCTAGTTGTGCAGCATAATGCATCCAAGGTTATCCAAGTGCAACTAACTCTGGGCAAAACTGCAATCCAAATTGTAGCTTGCTACAGATCCCCCACCGTGCCCCGGGATTCCCATACCTCTTTTCTTGATATACTGGAAAATATTAGGGTTCAACCAAACACCCTAATAATGGGCGATTTCAACTACCCCATCATTAACTGGGAAAACTACTCACGTACCAACTCCTTCGCTCAACGCTTTCTGGAATTCATAAATTCCAATGCCCTGGATCAACTTATCCACACCCCCACCAGGGGTAACAATATCTTAGACCTAGTCATTACCAACATGAGTGACTGGTGTTCCACACCTGAAGTCAACTCCTCGTTGTTCAGATCTGACCATATGCTAATCATCCTAGATATCCACATCCTGCGCCCACCCACCATTAAGGAAACCACGGTAAAAAATTTCTCCAAAGCCAACTTCATGCTTCTTAAGACAGAAGTGGCTAACTTCATGACACCCATGCAGATGGACAATACAGTTACGACTGCTGAATCCTACACAGATGCACTCTATAAGCACTTACACGAGTGCATGGATTGTGCTATCCCATACAGAACCAAGATGCTATCCTCCCAAAAAAGGAAGCCAGTCTGGTGTTCCCCTGCCATAAACAAACTCTACAACAGAAGGAAGAAATTGTTGCAAAAGAGAGTAAAATCCCATGAGTGGAGGCGCTCCCTGGCCAGCCTCGGTAAGAAGCTGAGATCCCTTATAAGATCTTCCAAAGCTAGCTATTAAAACAAAATTGCCACTGATTCTAAGGGCAAACACAAAGCATTCTGTAGCTATGTCAAGAATCTCAGTGGCAACACCCAGATCTGCTCTGAGTTACAGCACAACGGCACGAGAATTACAGAACCAACTGATATTGCCATCATCCTGGCAGATAGGTTCAGTGCTAACTTTAACCCCCTCTCACCCCCTAAAGGGCCCATATCTATACAGGAAGAATGCAGAGTCCCTGTAATCACATCTATGCAGGTAAAGCTGCACTTTCTAAAACCAAAAACACAGCATCCATGGGACTGGACAACATCCCAGGCTACGTTTTACAAGAACTTCATAACGAACTGACTCCCCACCTAAGCACCATGTTCAATCATAGTCTCACATCAGGCTTTGTGCCCACTGAATGGAGCACAGCAACAGTTATCCCACTCCACAAAGGGGGAGCCACCACTGATCCTGGGAACTATCGCCCTATTAGCCTGATGAGCCTGGTCTGCAAGGCCATGGAACATATCATCATGGAACTCATAAACAAACACAGTGGTAACCTCCAAACTCTGGACCCCACCCAGTTTGGGTTTGTGAAAGGCAGATCATGCCTTCTGAACTTGATAGACTTCTTGAGGCAGTCACCTAAACCGTAGATGAGGGTAAGGTGGTTCACACAGCTTATCTTGACCTCGCCAAGGCTTTCAACACCATCCCCCATTCTGGAATTATACCTAAACTCATTAAACTAGGTATAAATCCCTATGTCTCAAGATGGGTTGCCAACTGGCTCACTGAGAGAACCCACACTGTAACAGTTGCAGACTCCAAATTTGACTTCAAACCAGTGACAAGTGGAGTACCACAAGGTTCAGTCCTGGGACCTCTCCTGTTTGGTATCTACTTCTCTGAAGTACAGGCTAACATAGAAGGCCTCTGGCTAACGAAGTTCGCAGATGACTGCAAACTAGGAGCCATAGTCGAGTCCCCAAATGATGTGGACATCCTATAGAAGGGTCTCACTGAGACAGATGCCTGGTGTCAGAGGCAATGCCTCAAGCTTAATGCCAAAAAGTGCATTGCCATCCCCTTTGGTAAAAACTATGTACCCATGAACTACCACATAAATGGCAGTCTACTTAACGCTGAATGTGTGATAAGAGACCTTGGGACACAGGTGGACAGTAGTCTCTCCTTTGATATTCACATTGCCACAGTAGTCAGGAAATCCTTCTATGTGGCACACCTCATCACAAAAGGGTTCTCATCCATGAAAAAAAAGGTCATTGTTCCCCTCTACTCAGCACTCATTAGACCCATTATAGAGTACAATGCCCCTTTTGGGATGTATCTCACAAGACATCTGCAGCAGCTGGAAAGGCCACAGAAGTACCTCACAAAGAGGATTACTGGCCTCAAACAGATGCCCTACACTGACCGTCTCAAAAAACTCCAGCTTTACTCTGTAGCATATCGCCTACTCCGAGGAGATCTCTGCCTAACATATAAAGCTATGTTAAACCCAGAGCTGTTGGACATGCTACACCCAAAGAAATCCCAACCCTCCAAGCTACATGCTCTAGGGACCTAAATCTTGTCACCACAATAAACAGGACATGCTGGAGGGATAGATTCCTGTCTCAGAGACTTCCTATACTCTGGAACAAGCTACCCATCTATGTCAAGCAAAGTTCCTCATTAGCACTCTTCAAGAAAAATCTTGATGAGTGGATGGGAAATAGGAAATACACCTTGGGGATCACTTCTGTGGCTCTGCTCGACAGGGGCACAGGAAATTAACTTTCTTGGGTGGCTTAAGCCAGGGAACCTTGTTGGCTAGGCTTACTTAGGCCCTTGGGCTGATAGCCTAGTACCTACCTATAAACCTATGTAACTGAAGCACTTGATGTTCTTAAGGGGTCATTTGCATATATTCCATGGAAACTCTAGTTTGGCTGTATTTTTCTTGCAGTTTTTACTGAATTGTTTGTCTGTGTGACCTTTCTACCTTTTGGTGTGGATGCTAGTTGGGATATTTTGCAGGTGTCTTAATGTTTATGGGTATCAGCTGGGTTTAAAGACCTTGTGTTTCTAAAGTATAGCCAAACAATCAACTTATGCTGTGCTGGTAAAGTCCATACAAGGCTGAAATATGCATTTCCACAACTAGTGGAGTTTGGCTTTATCAGGCTGAATGCATCCATAAAGACTTAAAAAGTAAAAAGTGATGGGCATTCCGAATCTGTGTAGCTGAAACACTTGATGTCCTTAAGTAGGTAACTTGCATATATCCCATCAGACTCCATTACAGGAGGTTAAAGGTATCACATACCTGTCAACCTCTTAGCACAAGAAATCTGGACAAAAACCTAAAAATTATGTGAGTCAATGGTGCAAAAATAGGGACAGATTTTAAATATTGTTCTTATAAACGTAGAAGGTTGCTAGAATAAAGGAATTTGTGTTAGCATATGCTTTTTGAAGGATATGAAGTCTGAAACTTTAATGTTTGTAATTATTTAATGACTTCAGTCCTCAGAGATTTGCCAGAAAACCACAAAGTTTGTGAGAATATACCAAAAATATGAAACAAAAATCTGAACACTGCAAAAATCTGGACAGTTGACAGATATGTATCACATAGTGAAAACTCTAGTTTGGCAATGTTTTTCTTGCAGTTTTCACCATACCAGTATCTCTTTTTAGTAAAATAATTAGTTTGCGAACATAACATTTCAAAGTGATTGTGTAAAACAAGCAGGATATTTTAAAACAGTAATTCCATTACATTTTTAACTCATTCCCTCAGTGAAACTCGGTTTGCACTTTTCATATCTGTAGAATCACAGGTGTTACCAAAGAAGTGCAAATGGCAAACTCTTCAGGACAAAATATTTTTATAGTAGTGGTTTTCATTAGAGTCTAGATCTTAAACAGGATTTTGTAAGTTAGATTAAACACAGTAACTATTAAGTTTGTAATATTTTGTAAACAACTTACAATATCCCAGCAACCACTTAAATTACACACAAACTGCCAGCAGCATTTTGTTCATCCAGTTGAGATCTTTCATATTAAGCCATGCAGTTCTGTCTGTACTACCTGCTTACCAAAATATTTAGAAAAACATTACATTTATGCCAATATAAATGAATATTACAGGCACAACAATTAATCCCTTTACCTGTACTAGACAGAGATCAAATATTAATACAGTTGTGTTTGCCATTGTATAATCTCTAAGATGAAATCTTTTTTTGTGTTTAAAAGTTTTTATTAGTTTTACCATTGTAACAATATTCAATTATATATAACAAGTAGAAAACATAAGTAATAAACTATGTACATTATTTACATTCGACCTGAATAAAATTAGATAACAGTAACAAAATCAGTCTATGAAAGTATTTGCATAGCATATAGACAAGTTTTTCTTCTTTCTTTCCCTGTCATTAAGTATTGCATAAGTTCATTTTTAAAGTCTCAATAAGAGATCGAATCTTATTCCAGGGATTGTTACTCCATACTTTTGGCACAATTCTCAGTTTCTTTCCATCAAAGCTGTTTCTTTCAATAGACACAAAATGTCTTCAACTGTTGATTCAGATGATGATTTCCATTTTCTTGTAATGCACTTCCTTGCCACAGCTAATAAAGTCCATAATAGGTATAAATCATTGTTGTTTATTTCGATTTTTTCATTAACATTTAACATGATTAAAGATTTTGTTAATACAAATGTGTCTGTAAATGTAGCTTGAAGAAATTTACTTATTTCTTTCCAATATTTTTTGAGTTTCGTACAATCATATAACATATGTATCCAGTTTGCTTCACATTTTTGTAAACACCTCCAACATAAAACTTCTTTGCTAGAATTAAATTTGGCTCGTTTGTTAGGAGTAAGAAATGATTTATGCAGACATTTCCACGTACTGTATATATCTTCCAAAATTGTGAATTGGAACTTAATTTTATGGAATACAATAGGTTAGTTTTACTTTCCATTGATAAACTTATTGTAAAGATTAAATATTTTAATATGTTGTATATAGATGAAATCTTTGAATATGTTGTATATAGATAGCATGGTTATGGAATTATAAATACAGATATGAACAAGCAATATTTGACGCATAGAGGCATCAGTAGGATGTAACTGCAGAAACACCTGGAGGTGTCACTTACATGTAATGGGTTAATTCCATATATATATATATATATATATATATATTTTTTTTTTTTAAATAATGTATTAACAAAATTTGAAATTATTAAACTTAGCATTTTTTTTAAAAAGGAAAGCCTGACACCCGCTGGTAAAATGTGGTACTACTGCTTCAGAAAGTTAAACTGTCCAAGCATGGACTTCATATAACTAACCAATTAATTGGGTATTCCAAAATTAATAATAATGATGTGATGATAATAATAGTTATTATTATTGTTGTTTTGTTATTGCTTTGTTGTTGTTGTTATTGTTATTTTTGTAAGGGGAGGAAAGAGGAGCACATTTATTGCATGAATGAATCCTGTTGTATTTTCAGTCTAGCCATCTGCCAGTAAATGGAAAAGACCTTCACATGGCATTAAAATGTGCATATGTATTTATTTACATATGTATTTATTATTCTTTCTTTCATTTATATAGTACTGATTTATTATAATTATAGAATTGTAACAGTTTTTTACTGAACAGCAGAAAGGAGCTGTAAATAAATCAGTTCTTAGCAAATGTGTAAGTCTGCAATGCAAAAGAAGTTCACATTCCAGCCAAGCTTTTTCATAGAACAGCAAACTTTAACACTTAGACGCAATATTCCTTTATACACAAAATTCTGACAAAGTAGCTGTCAAAGGTAAAAAAATATTTACAGAGACCCCTAGAGAGCAGAGTAACTGTCTTCCCAGTTCTAGCAACAGGGAAAAACAAAACAGCTTCACATTCAGTTCCAGCGACAGGAAAAACAAAACAGCCCTACTTTCTACTGAGTCACTAATAACTTCAAATTGCTTTTCTCAAGGGTTTGGGCCCTTCCTTTTCTCATAGAGCTGTCCTCTGGATTGCCTTACTTATTCTTTCTCATCTATGAGACCCAAACTAAGGTTCTTCCTAGACCCTACCCGGACCCAAAGATCATGGATCTGCTCTGCACTAGGACATTGTGCTTTAAATACACATATGTGCTACCATTCCTCATTATTTGTAACATCCCTGCTTGTTTCTAAGTTAATCTCCTCACTGTGCTTTAAATACACATATGTGCTACCATTCCTCATTATTTGTAACATCCCTGCTTGTTTCTAAGTTAATCTCCTCACTGTGCGTTAAATACTCGTATGTGCTACCATTTCTCATTATTTGTAACATCCCTGCTTGTTTCTAAGTTAATCTCCTCACTGTGAGTTAAATACTCATATGTGCTACCATTCCTCATTATTTGTAACATCCCTGCTTGTTTCTAAGTTAATCTCCTCACTGTGCTTTAAATACTCATATGTGCTACCATTCCTCATTATTTGTAACATCCCTGCTTGTTTCTAAGTTAATCTCCTCACTGTGAGTTAAATACTCATATGTGCTACCATTCCTCATTATTTGTAACATCCCTGCTTGTTTCTAAGTTAATCTCCTCACTGTGCGTTAAATACTCATATGTGCTACCATTCCTCATTATTTGTAACATCCCTGCTTGTTTCTAAGTTAATGTCCTCACTGTGCTTTAAATACTCATATGTGCTACCATTCCTCATTATTTGTAACATCCCTGCTTGTTTCTAAGTTAATCTCCTCACTGTGCGTTAAATACTCATATGTGCTACCATTCTTCATAATTTGTAACATCCCTGCTTGTTTCTAAGTTAATCTCCTCACTGTGCGTTAAATACTCGTATGTGCTACCATTCCTCATTATTTGTAACATCCCTGCTTGTTTCTAAGTTAATCTCCTCACTGTGCGTTAAATACTCATATGTACTACCATTCCTCATTATTTGTAACATCCCTGCTTGTTTCAAAGTTAATCTCCTCACTGTGCGTTAAATACTCGTATGTGCTACCATTCCTCATTATTTGTAACATCCCTGCTTGTTTCTAAGTTAATCTCCTCACTGTGCGTTAAATACTCATATGTGCTACCATTCCTCATTATTTGTAACATCCCTGCTTGTTTCTAAGTTAACCTCCTCACTGTGCGTTAAATACTCGTCTGTGCTACCATTCCTCATTATTTGTAACATCCCTGCTTGTTTCTAAGTTAGTCTCCTCACTGTGCGTTAAATACTCATATGTGCTACCATTCCTCATTATTTGTAACATCCCTGCTTGTTTCTAAATTAATCTCCACACTGTGCATTAAATACTCATATGTGCTACCATTCCTCATTATTTGTAACATCCCTGCTTGTTTCTAAGTTAATCTCCTCACTGTGCTTTAAATACTCATATGTGCTACCATTCCTCATTATTTGTAACATCCCTGCTTGTTTCTAAGTTAATCTCCGCACTGTGCTTTAAATACTCATGTGCTACCATTCCTCATTATTTGTAACATCCCTGCTTGTTTCGAAGTTAATCTCCTCACTGTGCTTTCTGTTCCTTCTAGGCTAGTAATTTGAAAGGCACCAACCACAACTATGTGCACATAATATTTCTTTGCCAAGCTTAAAGACCTTACTTATTTATTTAGTTATTTTTAGTGTAAATGGCAGTCAGTCAGAACACTTTTTTGCTCTCTCACAGCTGACCATCAACTGCAGCCAGTACCTCTCCTCATCCACTGAGTCTATTAAACCCACCTGTTCTCTTTTGGACCTTGTTTGAGGCCAGTGTGGAGATTGAAACTGTTAAGTGCACCTGTTCTCTCCTGGACCTTCTGTGACCATTTGTGGGGCCAGTGTGGAGGTTGAGACTGTTAAACCCACCTGTTCTCTTCTGGACCTTCTCTGACCATGTTTGAGGCCAGTGTGGAGATTGAGACTGCTGCCAAGAGACTGTTTTTCCCGTTAAGGCCTAAAACCTCCTCCTACATACATATACGTTGTCCAAAGGGGTTGGCATTGAATAGGTATTGTGATGTATCATTCACACCTCCACATAGAGCTCAGACAATACCACACACCTCCTGCATGTCCCCAGTCACCACCAGGGACCAACTACAGTGGGGGGGGGCAAGTATGTGCCCCTCCCTTGTCTCTACCTCCAGTATGTGAGACTGACATACCCCCAGCACAGCTCTTGCAGTCCTCAGATCAGTAATCAAACTCTGTTCAGGGCTTTATCCCCTTATGCCATGGACCTGCATGGTCAGTCAGTTAATTGAAGCAAGGAGATATTATAACATTTTGCTATAGTATAGCAGAGAGCCAATTGCTTAGCCTGAAGCCAGCCGGCTGACCTTCCTACAGCTTTGGTGTCAACTACCTCCACAATAGTCTATAAAGGGTTATTCTCTTTCTGAATCTATTTGGGTCTATGCAGATTTTTACTTTGTCTTGCTTATCCACAGCCAGAATAATTTTCGTCCATTTGGTAAGATCTGTCTCACATCTAGCAATTCCTCATATCTGTGATCCTGCTCCAGGTTTTCTTTAAAACAGCATGTACTTTTCTAAGTGAATGTATGACTGTTACAGCTTCTGGTAATGTTGTTGTTGTCTTTTGGCTTTTCCTGGTTAGGGGTCGCCACAGCGGAACTCCGGTCCGCTAATGATTGGTAGTAGATTTTCACGAACGCCCAGGTGCCAGCTCAACGTTCAACCTTCAGCGAAGGCACGCCCATTTATGCATGTCTTTCAAACACCCACCAAACCGCGGGGAGGACATGCAGACTCCACACAGTTACAGCTTCTGGTAATAATCTGATATAATACAAGAAAAATCCAAAATGCTCGGTGCTGACTAGATCCAACCAAAGGAAGACAGTCCAGGCAATCAAATAAGAAAAAACCTTCCGGAAGGATGCTGCTGTCATATAAAAGTTCTTTATTAAAACCAAGACAAAAAATAAAATCCAAAAACACAAGTAAAGAAGGTGTTAGCGCTTTCGGGTGTTACCCTTCATCAGACAATGCATAATCATCCTGAGACAATATTTAAAACAAATCTAAGCCAATCAAAGATCAGTAAAAAACCCGCCTATTTCTCAGGGCGGGCTTCATAGGTATGACATCATTAAGACCGGGCCATCTATGAGCCATGAGTTCAATAATCCACTTTGACTCAGCAAGTTCTGTTTGTAGTTTTACATCCCCCCCCTCTCTTATTTAATGTGACGTTTACTATAGCCCTAAAAGTAAAGGCATGTGTAGGAAACTCACTAATATGCCTACATAAGGCATTATGAACATCACCATTCCTGATGGCTGATAAATGCTGTAGCAATCTCACTTTGAACATGTTGTTAGTCTTGCCCACATAAAAACATGGGCAAGAACTGCACTCAGCCAGGTATACAATATTCTTTGTCCTACAAGTTGCTCTAGCTTTCAATTCTAGGGTCCTACCTGTGATGTGATGCACAAACATCGTATCCCTGTTAAGATAAGGACAAGCCTTACAAACTCCACAGGGTACGCTACCAACTTGTTTTATAAATGCCCTTTCAGGCATAGTATGTTCTCTATACAGAATGTCCTTTAGATTTTTGTTTTTCCTATAACCAAAGACAGGAGCAGGACCTACCACCTCTTTAACCTTATCATCACTGATCAGAATATTCCAATTCCTCTTTACTATATCAGTGATGTCCTGTATGTTACTGCTGTAGGTAAAAGTCATTTTAAGGGGTGTCCTTCTTTTCTGCCCACTTTTACCACTGATGTGCTGGAGTATAGCCATGGTTTGTAATCTGTTCCCTTTGGCTTTACTACTCAAAATCGTCCTATCCACCATCTGTCCTTGGTATCCCTATCCAGTAGAAAACTTTTAACCTATTGGTTTCCTTCAAAAATAGATTCATCGGTACAGATCCTGGATATTCTACTAACCTGTCCCTTAATGACACCTGGGAAGGTAAAACGTGGATGCATGCTGTCATATGTTAACAGCGTGTTCTTCCAGCAATCCTTCCTATACAAACCTGTGGTGAATCCAGTATTGGTTTGTGTAATAAGGACATCAAGAAAGTCAAGTCTAACATGGGAAGCAACCTTGGTGAATCTAAAAAATGATGTGGTTGAATGAAGGTAGTCCACAAAACAATCCATGGATGTTTCATCCCCTGTCCACAGGATAAAAACATCATCCACATAGCGTTTGTACAACCTGACAAGGGGCCACCAATGGGGGTGATTGTGAATGTAGTGATTCTCCCAATGTGAAAGTACTAGGTTGGCATAGGTGTTAGCACAGGGTGTGCCCATCGCTACACCCTGTGCTTGTTGGTACAGTTGGTCAGGGCCCAAAAAGACATTATGATCAAGTACTATACGTAACATGGTTGTAATCAAATCTATCTTGGAATGCTCAACCTCTTTAGTCTGTAAGACTTCAGCTATTGCAGTGATGCCATAGTCATTGTTTATGACAGTAAAAAGGCTGGCCACATCCAAAGTCACCATAAGATACGGATCATCATGGGCCCCCCTCTGTACCTCCCCCAGTGCTCTCAAAAAGCCACCTGTATCAGATAGAATATTGTCAATACCATCCACTACAGGTCGTAAAACAGTTTCCAACCAGATAGAAGCATTTTCTGTCACCCATTTCCTGCCTGATACAATGGGTCTAATGGGTGGATCATTCAAAGATTTATGTATTTTGGGAAGACCCTTAAAAACAGGGGTCACCACATCTTCTATCCTAAGGAAGTTGTACAAATCCTCACTAACGGCTCCCCTTTGCAAAAGTTGTTTCAGGCATAGATGCACTTTATCTACAATAAGCTTAACCTTAAGTGGGTTGATGGATATATATGTCTCTCCGTCAGACAGAAGGGATTTCAATTTATCAAGATAGAAACTAGTATCCATGACCACAGTGGCCCCCCCTTTATCTGCCATCTTAATAGTTATACTTCTGTTATTACTCAAATCATATAACGCTTGTTTTTGTACAGAGGTCAGATTGTAATATTTGTGTAAAAAGCCACTATGGAAGTACTCCATTAAATCTTTTTCACAAGCATTGATAAAAAGGCTCATAGAAGCAGTAAAAGTGGGAACAAAAACACTAGGTTGCCTCAACATTACCCTGCCAGTATTGTTAGATCCAAACATATTACGTAGGGCTACAGTCCTGCAAAACATCATAATATCCATAATTACTTCATGATATATACTCTCCTTGCTGGGTACAAATGACAGTCCTTTGTTGAGTACATAAAGTTCATGTGAACTCAGAGCATGGCTAGATATATTATATACAATATTATTGTTACCATTAGTCAGTCCAGGTACCTTTTCTTGTTCTGTGTATCCCTGCTCTCGCTCCGAGAGCGTTTCCATGGTCCTTTCTTTCTGACTGGAACAGGCAGGCTGTTCAAAAAATTCTGTTGTACAAAAGTTTCTTTAGGTCGAGCCCCCAATCGTGACCCTGTAGTTTCTCCGCTTCCCTGGCATGCATTCTCATGGTCGACACTATAGGAAGTGTTGTTGTCTGCTTCAATGTGCAAACTGGATGGATCACCATCCGCTTGATGCGAACAGTCCCTGACCACCTCGAGGATCCCAGTAGGAGCGGCCATGTAGTTGGACGCCGCTACACTGGGAGCAGTCACAGCATGTGCATGAGCGTCGTCCTCCGTCGATGGATCCTTCCTGGGGCTCTGGCGTCGCTGTGGTGACGTAACTGTGCAAGGAAGTTGCACAGCTGCAGAGCCATGGACGTCATCCTTCGCGACAAACCTTGCCCCAAGCTGTGGGATCGCTGTGGCGACGAAACCGTGCAGCTGGACTGCACAGCCCTGTTCGATTGCTCAGCCAGCCTGGCTGGGGTGGAAACAGTTCTATGCGAACGTTGTGCATTGAGCATGGTCTCTGACTCATTGTTATTCCTCCTATTATCCAGTCCAGGTCTCGCCCAAACGAAAATATTGCCTCTGGAAAAATTGTCATAGTCTCTCTTGAGTTTTGTCATTTTAGTATTCCTTAGCTTATTTTCATTGTCGGACATTAATTGGTAAGTCTCTCTCAAGCGTTTAGAGTGGGTGGGTCCTGCAAAGTCAGTCTCCAGCTGAAGACACATTTTCTTAACCTCTTCTTTTAGCGAGACTATCTCTGTAGCAAAAAAGCTGTTAAGGAGTTCCATATATTGGAAACTCGTTCTGATGTTAATCATCTGCCATTTTGGTGATCCATCCAGTTTGCACATTGAAGCAGACAACAACACTTCCTATAGTGTCGACCATGAGAATGCATGCCAGGGAAGCGGAGAAACTACAGGGTCACGATTGGGGGCTCGACCTAAAGAAACTTTTGTACAACAGAATTTTTTGAACAGCCTGCCTGTTCCAGTCAGAAAGAAAGGACCATGGAAACGCTCTCGGAGCGAGAGCAGGGATACACAGAACAAGAAAAGGTACCTGGACTGACTAATGGTAACAATAATATTGTATATAATATATCTAGCCATGGTCTGAGTTCACATGAACTTTATGTACTCAACAAAGGACTGTCATTTGTACCCAGCAAGGAGAGTATATATCATGAAGTAATTATGGATATTATGATGTTTTGCAGGACTGTTGCCCTACGTAATATGTTTGGATCTAACAATACTGGCAGGGTAATGTTGAGGCAACCTAGTGTTTTTGTTCCCACTTTTACTGCTTCTATGAGCCTTTTTATCATTGCTTGTGAAAAAGATTTAATGGAGTACTTCCATAGTGGCTTTTTACACAAATATTACAATCTGACCTCTGTACAAAAACAAGCGTTATATGATTTGAGTAATAACAGAAGTATAACTATTAAGATGGCAGATAAAGGGGGGGCCACTGTGGTCATGGATACTAGTTTCTATCTTGATAAATTGAAATCCCTTCTGTCTGACGGAGAGACATATATATCCATCAACCCACTTAAGGTTAAGCTTATTGTAGATAAAGTGCATCTATGCCTGAAACAACTTTTGCAAAGGGGAGCCGTTAGTGAGGATTTGTACAACTTCCTTAGGATAGAAGATGTGGTGACCCCTGTTTTAAGGGTCTTCCCAAAATACATAAATCTTTGAATGATCCACCCATTAGACCCATTGTATCAGGCAGGAAATGGGTGACAGAAAATGCTTCTATCTGGTTGGAAACTGTTTTACGACCTGTAGTGGATGGTATTGACAATATTCTATCTGATACAGGTGGCTTTTTGAGAGCACTGGGGGAGGTACAGAGGGGGGCCCATGATGATCCGTATCTTATGGTGACTTTGGATGTGGCCAGCCTTTTTACTGTCATAAACAATGACTATGGCATCACTGCAATAGCTGAAGTCTTACAGACTAAAGAGGTTGAGCATTCCAAGATAGATTTGATTACAACCATGTTACGATAGTACTTGATCATAATGTCTTTTGGGCCCTGACCAACTGTAACAAGCACAGGGTGTAGCGATGGGCACACCCTGTGCTAACACCTATGCCAACCTAGTACTTTCACATTGGGAGAATCACTACATTTACAATCACCCCCATTGGTGGCCCCTTGTCAGGTTGTACAAACGCTATGTGGATGATGTTTTTATCCTGTGGACAGGGGATGAAACATCCATGGATTGTTTTGTGGACTACCTTCATTCAACCACATCATTTTTTAGATTCACCAAGGTTGCTTCCCGTGTTAGACTTGACTTTCTTGATGTCCTTATTACACAAACCAATACTGGATTCACCACAGGTTTGTATAGGAAGGATTGCTGGAAGAACACGCTGTTAACATATGACAGCATGCATCCACGTTTTACCTTCCCAGGTGTCATTAAGGGACAGGTTAGTAGAATATCCAGGATCTGTACCGATGAATCTATTTTGAAGGAAACCAATAGGTTAAAAAGTTTTCTACTGGATAGGGATACCAAGGACAGATGGTGGATAGGACGATTTTGAGTAGTAAAGCCAAAAGGGGAACAGATTACAAACCATGGCTATACTCCAGCACATCAGTGGTAAAAGTGGGCAGAAAAGAAGGACACCCCTTAAAATGACTTTTACCTACAGCAGTAACATACAGGACATCACTGATATAGTAAAGAGGAATTGGAATATTCTGATCAGTGATGATAAGGTTAAAGAGGTGGTAGGTCCTGCTCCTGTCTTTGGTTATAGGAAAAACAAAAATCTAAAGGACATTCTGTGTAGAGAACATACTATGCCTGAAAGGGCATTTATAAAACAAGTTGGTAGCGCACTGTGGAGTTTGTAAGGCTTGTCCTTATCTTAACAGGGATACGATGTTTGTGCATCACATCACAGGTAGGACCCTAGAATTGAAAGCTAGAGCAACTTGTAGGACAAAGAATATTGTATACCTGGCTGAGTGCAGTTCTTGCCCATGTTTTTATGTGGGCAAGACTAACAACATGTTCAAAGTGAGATTGCTACAGCATTTATCAGCCATCAGGAATGGTGATGTTCATAATGCCTTATGTAGGCATATTAGTGAGTTTCCTACACATGCCTTTACTTTTAGGGCTATAGTAAACGTCACATTAAATAAGAGAGGGGGGGATGTAAAACTACAAACAGAACTTGCTGAGTCAAGGTGGATTATTGAACTCATGGCTCATAGATGGCCCGGTCTTAATGATGTCATACCTATGAAGCCCGCCCTGAGAAATAGGCGGGTTTTTTACTGATCTTTGATTGGCTTAGATTTGTTTTAAATATTGTCTCAGGATGATTATGCATTGTCTGATGAAGGGTAACACCCGAAAGCGCTAACACCTTCTTTACTTGTGTTTTTGGATTTTATTTTTTGTCTTGGTTTTAATAAAGAACTTTTATACGACAGCAGCATCCTTCCGGAAGGTTTTTTCTTATTTGATTGCCTGGACTGTCTTCCTTTGGTTGGATCTAGTCAGCACCGAGCATTTTGGATTTTTCTTGGATTTTGTTTTGTGCTCATTAGGTGCTGAGCTGCTGTGAATATGCCTGCTCAAGTAAGTCTATCTCCTGATATGGTTGATAGTGAACAATATAATGTGAATGACAAGGCAAGTAACTTAGAGCGTTTTATTACCATGGATAACCCTTTGCTCAATATGGGTTTTCACATACCTGATTATGTGGGTTCAACAGCCTCAGTTCCTGTTATGGTGGATCAGAATTTTGATACGCTCTTGAGAGACTACAATTATAAAGTGGCTAAACTGCAAAGACTACAATGGCAGACTTTTCATTTTCAAGCCTGCTTACAATATGGCATAGTCCCTCGTGGGATGAGGGTACTGTGTATGCCTACTCAGGGTAATCGTTACCCTGAACTGTTGGCAAAATGGCAGATGATTAACATCAGAACGAGTTTCCAATATATGGAACTCCTTAACAGCTTTTTTGCTACAGAGATAGTCTCGCTAAAAGAAGAGGTTAAGAAAATGTGTCTTCAGCTGGAGACTGACTTTGCAGGACCCACCCACTCCAAACGCTTGAGAGAGACTTACCAATTAATGTCCGACAATGAAAATAAGCTAAGGAATACTAAAATGACAAAACTCAAGAGAGACTATGACGATTTTTCCAGAGGCAATATTTTCATTTGGGCGAGACCTGGACTGGATAATAGGAGGAATAACAATGAGTCAGAGACCATGCTCAATGCACAACGTTCGCATAGAACTGTTTCCACCCCAGCCAGGCTGGCTGAGCAATCGAACAGGGCTGTGCAGTCCAGCTGCACGGTTTCGTCGTCACAGCGATCCCACAGCTTGGGGCAAGGTTTGTCGACGAAGGATGACGTTCATGGCTCTGCAGCTGTGCAACTCCCTTGCACAGTTTCGTCACTACAGCGACGCCAGAGCCCTAGGAAGGATCCATCGACGGAGGACGACGCTCATGCACATGCTGTGACTGCTCCCAGTGTAGCGGCGTCCAACTACATGGCCGCTCCTACTGGGATCCTCGAGGTGGTCAGGGACTGTTCGCATCAAGCGGATGGTGATCCATCCAGTTTGCACATTGAAGCAGACAACAACACTTCCTATAGTGTCGACCATGAGAATGCATGCCAGGGAAGCGGAGAAACTACAGGGTCACGATTGGGGGCTCGACCTAAAGAAACTTTTGTACAACAGAATTTTTTGAACAGCCTGCCTGTTCCAGTCAGAAAGAAAGGACCATCGCTCTCGGAGCGAGAGCAGGGATACACAGAACAAGAAAAGGTACCTGGACTGACTAATGGTAACAATAATATTGTATATAATATATCTAGCCATGCTCTGAGTTCACATGAACTTTATGTACTCAACAAAGGACTGTCATTTGTACCCAGCAAGGAGAGTATATATCATGAAGTAATTATGGATATTATGATGTTTTGCAGGACTGTAGCCCTACGTAATATGTTTGGATCTAACAATACTGGCAGGGTAATGTTGAGGCAACCTAGTGTTTTTGTTCCCACTTTTACTGCTTCTATGAGCCTTTTTATCAATGCTTGTGAAAAAGATTTAATGGAGTACTTCCATAGTGGCTTTTTACACAAATATTACAATCTGACCTCTGTACAAAAACAAGCGTTATATGATTTGAGTAATAACAGAAGTATAACTATTAAGATGGCAGATAAAGGGGGGGCCACTGTGGTCATGGATACTAGTTTCTATCTTGATAAATTGAAATCCCTTCTGTCTGACGGAGAGACATATATATCCATCAACCCACTTAAGGTTAAGCTTATTGTAGATAAAGTGCATCTATGCCTGAAACAACTTTTGCAAAGGGGAGCCGTTAGTGAGGATTTGTACAACTTCCTTAGGATAGAAGATGTGGTGACCCCTGTTTTTAAGGGTCTTCCCAAAATACATAAATCTTTGAATGATCCACCCATTAGACCCATTGTATCAGGCAGGAAATGGGTGACAGAAAATGCTTCTATCTGGTTGGAAACTGTTTTACGACCTGTAGTGGATGGTATTGACAATATTCTATCTGATACAGGTGGCTTTTGAGAGCACTGGGGGAGGTACAGAGGGGGGCCCATGATGATCCGTATCTTATGGTGACTTTGGATGTGGCCAGCCTTTTTACTGTCATAAACAATGACTATGGCATCACTGCAATAGCTGAAGTCTTACAGACTAAAGAGGTTGAGCATTCCAAGATAGATTTGATTACAACCATGTTACGTATAGTACTTGATCATAATGTCTTTTTGGGCCCTGACCAACTGTACCAACAAGCACAGGGTGTAGCGATGGGCACACCCTGTGCTAACACCTATGCCAACCTAGTACTTTCACATTGGGAGAATCACTACATTTACAATCACCCCCATTGGTGGCCCCTTGTCAGGTTGTACAAACGCTATGTGGATGATGTTTTTATCCTGTGGACAGGGGATGAAACATCCATGGATTGTTTTGTGGACTACCTTCATTCAACCACATCATTTTTTAGATTCACCAAGGTTGCTTCCCGTGTTAGACTTGACTTTCTTGATGTCCTTATTACACAAACCAATACTGGATTCACCACAGGTTTGTATAGGAAGGATTGCTGGAAGAACACGCTGTTAACATATGACAGCATGCATCCACGTTTTACCTTCCCAGGTGTCATTAAGGGACAGGTTAGTAGAATATCCAGGATCTGTACCGATGAATCTATTTTTGAAGGGGAAACCAATAGGTTAAAAAGTTTTCTACTGGATAGGGGATACCAAGGACAGATGGTGGATAGGACGATTTTGAGTAGTAAAGCCAAAAGGGGAACAGATTACAAACCATGGCTATACTCCAGCACATCAGTGGTAAAAGTGGGCAGAAAAGAAGGACACCCCTTAAAAATGACTTTTACCTACAGCAGTAACATACAGGACATCACTGATATAGTAAAGAGGAATTGGAATATTCTGATCAGTGATGATAAGGTTAAAGAGGTGGTAGGTCCTGCTCCTGTCTTTGGTTATAGGAAAAACAAAAATCTAAAGGACATTCTGTGTAGAGAACATACTATGCCTGAAAGGGCATTTATAAAACAAGTTGGTAGCGTACCCTGTGGAGTTTGTAAGGCTTGTCCTTATCTTAACAGGGATACGATGTTTGTGCATCACATCACAGGTAGGACCCTAGAATTGAAAGCTAGAGCAACTTGTAAGACAAAGAATATTGTATACCTGGCTGAGTGCAGTTCTTGCCCATGTTTTTATGTGGGCAAGACTAACAACATGTTCAAAGTGAGATTGCTACAGCATTTATCAGCCATCAGGAATGGTGATGTTCATAATGCCTTATGTAGGCATATTAGTGAGTTTCCTACACATGCCTTTACTTTTAGGGCTATAGTAAACATCACATTAAATAAGAGAGGGGGGGATGTAAAACTACAAACAGAACTTGCTGAGTCAAGGTGGATTATTGAACTCATGGCTCATAGATGGCCCGGTCTTAATGATGTCATACCTATGAAGCCCGCCCTGAGAAATAGGCGGGTTTTTTACTGATCTTTGATTGGCTTAGATTTGTTTTAAATATTGTCTCAGGATGATTATGCATTGTCTGATGAAGGGTAACACCCGAAAGCGCTAACACCTTCTTTACTTGTGTTTTTGGATTTTATTTTTTGTCTTGGTTTTAATAAAGAACTTTTATACGACAGCAGCATCCTTCCGGAAGGTTTTTTCTTATTTAATCTGATATAATACACTGTCTTCAAGCATTTTAGACCCTGTAATAAATAAGAATAGATACACAGGACATCAGTCGTTGCTTTTACAATTTATATTTTCCATTTATGCACTTACAGTGAACCAGAAAACAACAGGCACGTTTTCTGCATTCTCCCTTTTCAGGGTGAATTTTTTTTCTGCAACTATCTAAAAATTCTAGCTTTTACTCAATTAATTTACTTTGCAGCCAGAATGAAACAATCCTGTCTGTACATTAGTACCATTCAAATAATCAAAATGACTCAACCCCCTGCTACTTGATCTTTCCTACCCTAATTATCATCAACCCTCTATCCATCAACTTTTACTACCTCTCTCACTCCCCCTACAAACCCCACCACCTGCTGTCACATCTCCACCCATATTTCCATCACTGTTTCTATTTACATAATCACTACCTCATCACCAGATACAGTAGCTCCATCCATGTCTCTGAATGCAATCTATCCCTGCTATAAGACTATCATTACATCTGAAAAATCATACCTTACCCATTTCTTCCCTTTGTCATAGCAGCAACACCCTAGAAACAGGTTATATTCTCTCATATTCCTTTCACTAATGCTATAATCAACAAGCTGCTGTTCATAACATTTGTAACTATTCTTGTACTAACTTCCCATCTTACAAACTATCACTTTCCCATCAGACTTAATACCACAAATCCAACACCTAGCCTCCCAATTAACCAAGATGTCTAAAACATCTACACCAGCATATCACCCTGTTTCTTTAACATGTACCTCATCTTCTGTGTTAAACATAAAATTCTGCACTATCACGTCCCCTGCTACAGAATAAAAGAAGCCATCATATCCATCATCAAAATCCACTCAAAAATTATACATAACTAAAATTCTGTCCTACAAGCCAAAACGTAAACCTAAAATGACCAACATAACTAAACAACATAGCAACTCGAGACAACTCTCCTCCCTTAGTCAAAACACACCCTCTTCTCCTGAATCTTATAATATAAACACAAAAAATGTTCTACCCTATCAAAAAAGCACATCCTGCCATACCCTAATGACACACAGTCACCCTCATGCTCCACTAAACAACTAAATCTAGGGACATTATTATATCTCCATAGCATGTGCAATAAAATCACAGACCTGCATGTCTGGATATGAAACTATACCTGAGATATTCTAGTCCTCACTTAAACAGGGCTTAAATCTACTATAACAGATGTAGAAGTACAGCCTTCCAGTTACAGCATCGTATGTAATGGCAGCATCAAGGAAAAAAAAAGGAAGGGGAGCAGCCATAGTCTGCCCCCAGCTTCTACAACCCCCTCCTCATACCAGTGTTCATAGATTCAAAGGTTCATAGGATGATACTAGGCTATTAGCCCAGAGGCCCTTATAAGCCTAGCTAAGAATTTCACCCATGTTCCCACAAAGTAGGTACCTGTTTTCCCTGTCCAGCAGGGACACAGGTGGGATCCCAGGGGTATGTTTTCTGTTTCCCATCCAGTCGTCCAGGTTCCTCTTAAAGAGGGCTAGTGAGGTACTCTGCTTGACATGGAGAGAGAGTCTATTCCACAGATGGGGGAGTCATTGGGCCACAAATCTATCCCACCAGCAGGTTGAGACCTTTGTGGGGGTTACATGAGTGGAGTTTGACTTACAGATATGCAGCAACTCCATAAAGGTTGAGTCTGAGATGGCCTTGTATGCCAGACACAGGTCACCTCTGAGCAGTCTGTACGAGACTGAGTAGAGGGACAGGGCTTTTAACCTATCTGTATAGGATAGGTGTTTGAGACCCTGGATTTTCCTAGTCAGGAACCTCTGTGGTTTCTCCAACTGCTACATCTGCTTGGCAAGGTACATGCTGAAGAGGGCATTGTACTCGAGAATGGGTCTGATAAGGGAGAAGTGCAGGGATGTTATGACCTCCTTGTTCCTAGATGAAATACCCTTACTTATGAGGTGCGCCATGTAGAAAGCCTTCCATACAATGGAGTCAACATGGTGGTCAAAGTCAGGTTGCTATCACTTGGGTCCCCAAGTCCCTCACGAATGATTGTGTGCTTAGTACATTGTTATTAATGTGATAATTAGTGAGGACACCATTTTCTGCAAAGGGGATAATGATGCATTTCTTGGAATTCAGTTTGAGTCCATGCTTCTGGCACCAGTCATTAGTTTGGTTAAGGCCCACTTGGAGGATGTTCACAACAGTAGGTGAATTTATGACAGTGCCCAGATTACAGTCATCTGTAAACTTGGTCAGCCACAGACCGCTGGTTTTGGCTTGCACCTCAGAAAAGTGTATCCCAAACAGTAGAGGCTCCAAGACCGATCCTTGGGATATGCCACTTGTTACGGGTCTACTACTAGAGGTGGCTTCCCCTATTTTGACTGAGTAGGTTCTATCAGTGAGACAGTTAGCTACCCATCTGGTAACATACGGGTTGATGCTAGCTGGAGAGTTTATCTATTATGCCCGAGTGGGGAATAGTGTCGTAGGCTTTGGCTATGTTAAGGTAGGTGGTGTGCGCTGTCTTATCCTCATCCATGGCTTTGGTGACTGTTTCGAAGAAGGCGGTCAAGATTATCAGGCATGCTATCCCTTTGACAAAGCCAAATTGTGTGAGACCAAGTGTTTGGAGGTTGCCAATGTCCTTGCTTATAAGGTCCATGATAATGCATTCCATGGCCTTGCAGATCAGGCTAGTTAGGCTGATGGGCCTATAATTGCCTGGGTTGGTGGACTCTCCAACTTTGTGCAGAGGGATGACAGTGGCTGTCCTCCATTCTGCTGGGACGAAGCTGGTACACAAGCTTTGGTTGAATAGGGTGCCTGATGGTGCTGAAAGCTGTTGCCCGAGTTCATGTAAGACATGGCCAGTGATGTTGTTGGGTCCCTATGGAGGCTGTATTTTTGGCCTTTAAAAGGGCATTAATAACCTGCTCCCTGGTAATGAGGGAGGGGGGGGGCAGGTGATGGGGATGTCCTGGTTTACTGATGGGGGAACAGGGGGTTGAAGTTTTCAGTGAAGTTGTCTGCCAGCAGGTTGGCTATATCTGTGGCATTTGTGTATGTGGTATTCTTGACCACCAATTCAGAGCAGATTTGAGAGTTACCTTTTGTGGACATATGGGAAGAAGGCCTTGTGATTGTCCTTAGTGGATGTGGCCAATTTGGACTCAAAGTTAACCTTAGAGAATTTAACCAGTGACCTTATTTGCTTGTTCAGACAAAGGAGAGATTGCTTCCAACTTGGCACCTGCTCCTTCTTGGTTCTGGACAGCAATTTTTTCCTTTTCTTATAGAGTTGGTTTATTGCTGCTGTCCACCAGACAGGTTTACTCTTCCTTGAGGAAGATGATTTGGTCCTGTCAGGTATTGCTGAGTCCATGCATCTATATAGGTGCTCATATAGTTTTTTGGCGTAGGCTTGGACATTAGTGCTTGTTCCAACTGAAGGGATGGTGCCTGTGAAGCTGCTTATATTGGAAAAATGTCTTTGTTCGACCCAAGCAAGGGGGGGGGGCAGAGGAGATGGTGACTTTGAAAGTGATTGCTTTATGGTCAGATCTTACCAAGGAGGATGACACTGTAGGGATGCTACAGTGGCTACTCATGTTGGTTAGTACCAGGTCCATGATATTTTCACCTCTTGTGGGGGTGTCGACCAGCTGATCCAATGCATTGGCATTGTTATTCCCAAATTTCAGACAGCTGAAATATTTATAACACTATATGAACTAAATACCAACAAAACAATTTGTATTATCATGCTCTGCACCCCCCCCAAGTAATAACATTCCCATACTCGAGGAATTATTCTCCTGGGTGTCCACCAGTGCTATAACGTATGAAAAGATCATACTGGGAGATATCAGTATTGATCTGCAAAATGTAACCTGCTGAAAGTCTGCATCCTTCCTATTTGGCATGAGTCAACTTATCACAATAAAAGGCATGATAAAGGTTCTACTTTTCACTGGCTAGTACTCTTTGACCACAGTAAACACATTATCAGTGTAACCTTCACCAACTCCATAAGTGACCACTTCCCAGAATATTCTCAGAGAATTACCACTAATCTTAATATTAACCAACTCAAAATAACCCAAAAGCTCACCAAGTTTAACAAAGACATATTCAACACTATCCTAAAGTTCTTTGGTTCATTCTGAAAACCTTACCACTAAATTTATTCCTTAAAACCCTGTGATACAAATATGATCTGCTGGACAGACACGTATGTAAACCAGAGACTACTCCTTCCCTGGAACACACTCCCCATCCATGTGAAGCAGAGTGCCTCCTTAACTCAATTGAAGTGTAACTTGGACAATTAGATAGGAAAAGGAAATTCATCTCTGGTTTGACATTTATGTATCTAAGGGACACAGGCAACCTGTAAATGGTTCATCTTCCAGGTCTCTTTTTGTAAATGTTTCATCTCCCAAGCTCCTGTTTACACTTATAAAGGGTATCAGAACTTTTCAGAGATTTGTGATGCATGACTAGGCTTAAAAAGGTCCTTGTGTTTGTTAAGCTAGTAAACATCTATGAACCTAAATAGCCTTCCCCTCTATGGAAAACAAGAGTAAAGCCAACCCTCTCCCCCTGACTCTTCACCCTAAGCAATGCCACAAAGCATACTACAGACAATGTATAGAAAGACTGGCTTAACAAATTTTTATCTCTATAGAAAACTTAATAACCAAGCAAATAAACAAGTACACAAGGACAAAAATCCCCCAGTATTACAGTCATCTGCAAGTTAATCACAAAAATGACCCGAAATGTTCTGGCTCTTAATACAGTTTCTGCTCAATACTGGCTCAAAAAAAAGACCCGTGCTCTTCACAAACTGCTCTCCTCTTGTAATAGCTAAAAGACCCGTGCTCTTCACAAACTGCTCTCCTCTTGTAATAGCTAAAAGACCCGTGCTCTTCACAAACTGCTCTCCTCTTGTAATAGCTAAAAGACCCGTGCTCTTCACAAACTGCTCTCCTCTTGTAATAGCTAAAAGACCCGTGCTCTTCACAAACTGCTCTCCTCTTGTAATAGCTAAAAGACTCCTGCTCTTCACAAACTGCTCTCCTCTTGTAATAGCTAAAAGACTCTTCACAAACTGCTCTCCTCTTGTAATAGCTAAAAGACCCGTGCTCTTCACAAACTGCTCTCCTCTTGTAATAGCTAAAAGACCCGTGCTCTTCACAAACTGCTCTCCTCTTGTAATAGCTAAAAGACCCGTGCTCTTCACAAACTGCTCTCCTCTTGTAATAGCTAAAAGACCCCTGCTCTTCACAAACTGCTCTCCTCTTGTAATAGCTAAAAGACCCGTGCTCTTCACAAACTGCTCTCCTCTTGTAATAGCTGTAAAATGTAATGCCTACTTTACAGAAAGCATAAATCAATAATAGCCCACGTCCTTCACCAACTCAGTCCAGCAACATATCAAATATTACTTCCTCCAATACTCCTCAATCAGAGAAAAAACAAGAGTCCAATGAACCTTTATCATGCCTCTTAACAAGTTTACCCTAAAACCTTTACCAACATTCACTATTAAAAAACGTTTACTCTGACTTAAACCATGCTCCACAGCTACAGATGACCTTCTACTAGAATGTCTTAAGATGGCTGCAGAAACATATATTGTCCAGTTGTTGTATCTTTTGGCTTTTCCTGGTTAGGAGTCACCACAGCAGAACTCCGGTCCGCTAATGATTGGCAGTAGATTTTTACGTACCGAGTTGCTAGCCCTGACGCACAACCTTCAACGAAGGTACGCCCATTCACGCATGTCTCCAAACAGAAGACGCTTTAGCTGAGAATCGAACAGGACATCTTACTGTGAGGTGACAACGGTACTGCAGCACCACATAATGTCCAGTATGTATCTTAATTGACAGGTCCGTGCAGTAATCTTATGTGCAGTCCATCTGTAAAATATCTTATATCATCCCATTCCATAAAGAGAGGCTCAACAGAAGTCTGTCATTTCTGACCTATTGCTGTCCTGTCTCCTGTATCAAAAAGCCTTGAAAAATATACCCATCATCAGCATCTTCACCACCTCCTCACAGAGCAGCCTCTAGCCAGTACTTAACATGGATTCCATCCAAGCCATTGTACAAGTGCTGTACTACTATCCCTCATGACTAATATAACCAAAGTAGGGACTCTAGCAAACTTACCTCTGCCCTATTTCTAGATCTCTCCAAAGTGTTTGATACCATTTCACATAGTAAACTCCTACAACAAATGATCTATCTTGGCCTCTTCCCTCCATCTTTACATTGCTTTAAAAGCTACATATTTGACAGACAGCAGTGAAATGGCAACATCCCTTCTTCCCTCACTTCCCCGTTGCCACTTATGTACCACAAGGTTCAATTCTTGGCCTTCTTCTCTTTAACATTCTTGTGAACGATCTTCACACCTCTCCCAGCTAAGCATCACTTGTACAATATGCTGATGACTTGACATTAATATACTCAGCACACAATTTGGCACAATTTTACAAATTACACAAGAAGTCTTCATGTTTGCTGAAAACTGGCTTTGCATTGCCCAACTACTACTTAACCCTAAAAAAATGCTCTTATTCCTCCTGAAAGCTCAAAGAAAGGTAAAGCCAACATTAAAATCTTCTCACTAAACAATACAGAGATAAAACTGGTATGCTAAACAAAACTGCTTGGAGTGACAATTGACGACAACTTTAAATTTGAGCTCCACATGCTAAATAATGTCAAAAAACTCATAAAAAATTAGGTCTGTTATATAGACACAAACATTTTTTTACTAAGACTACAAAAGGCACCCTAGCAACAACTTAACTCCTTCCCTTCCTCTTAAATGGTTTCCTTCTCCTTACCAACCTGCAGGCCTCCGTTAAAGCCAAACTCAAATTATATTATTACAAAGTGGCTAAAATCACCACTAATAAACAATATTATACATGTGACTGCAAGTAGTGTTGTTGCCTCACAGCAAGAGGTTCTCCTGTTTGATTCACGGCTGGAGTGCCTTCTGTGTGGAGTCTGCATGTCCTCCCCATGGTCGAGTGGCCCCCGAAAGACATGCGTGAATGGGCATGCTTTCGCTGAAGGTTGGGCGTCGGGCTGGCAACTCTGCACCATAAAAATCTACTGCCAATCATTAGAGGACCGAAGTTATGCTGTGGCAACCCCTAACTGGGAAAAGCCAAAAAGACAAACAACAACATACATGTGACTGCAAATACCTCAAAATCTTGAACTGGCTCGAACTACCCCAGCACCTTGACATTGTATTACTAGCTGTGGTCCACAGTATCATACATAAAAACCTGGACTGCCCAACATTAAATTCCTCTCATCCAAATAGAGCCCATTCATTCACATGACAAGCAGCTCCTCAATATCAAGAAACCTCAAAAATCAACTGGAAACATCCTCTACTCTTGTAAAAGTCAACAAAAAATGGAATTCTCTTCCAGAGGTTATTAGATTAGCAAACAATCATCCTTCCTTTAAACATATCTAAAAGACCACTTATCAAACTCTTGGCTCTGTTCATGCTCAACTCCTAGCTGAAATCTATCATCTGATGTTGTAAATCTTAGTTCATTCATTACAGATAGGACCTTGGTTCCGTCCTTGGAACTGATATAGCCATTTTCCAGCTCACGCAAGCCAAAAACTCTCAGCTAAGAATCTACCCACAATGCCCCTCTCCTAGATACTCCAGATCTCATTTGCCGTGTTCCTAGTCAGACATGTTAGCCATCTCTCTCAAAGCTAAGTAGTAAATTGTTGATTTTTTTATGACAGTTTTTCTTCGAAATTACTAAATTTTTAGTCAGGTTAGCCTGTTCTCACTGTCTCCTATAACCTAGGCCTATTTACTACCCTCTTCCTTGGTAATTGAATTTTTATCCTTTTTGTTACTGTTCCTCTCTCCTGTCTTTGACAGGCCTTCCCTTTTTACTAGTGGTGTTCCTTAACATAACATCACTGGTATTTTCTTCCTTATTTTTTCTATAGGATAGCATTGTTTCCTTATAATGTCAGACAAAGCTAAGTTGGGTTTTAAACAATTTGACAAGTGTGGACGTAAGATGCCTAACTCAGATACACATGTCCGTTGTCTACTGTTTGGGCATGATCATATTAAAGCTGATTGTGACATTTTTGCTAGTTTTAGTAATCGGACACTAGCAGAACGTAAGAATAATTTTAAAAGGTTTACTCAAGACATCTTTCTTGGAGGCTCTATCTCGGTCAGAGGTCTCACTCCCTCCTAAGACCAAAAAATATAAGGAAAAATTGAGTCACTGGGTTCCTGCATCTTCATCAGTTATGGAACCGAGTTGGCTCCATGCTTTGCTGGCGCCCTCGATGCAGACCACCTCAGCACCAGGATCTGTGTCCTCTCCCTCTGTACCAACCATGGTATTCACCCCTATTTTGATTCCAACCACAGCACCACTGACTTTGGTGCCGTCCTTGGTTCCCACATTGGCTCCGATGACTGTACATGCCTCTGCACCATCGCTGTCCACGGTGCTGACAGTCTCCTCAGCTCCATGGGCTCCGATGACTGTACATACTTTGGCACCATCCCCGTCCATGGTGCCGATGGTTTCCTCAGCTCCATGGGTTCCGATGACTGTGCATGCCTCAGCACCATCCCCGTTCATGGTGTCGACAGCTTCTTCGGCTGCATGGGCTCCGATGACTGTTCATGTCTTGGCACCATCCCCGGCCACAGTGCCGACAGTTTCTTCGGATCCATCAGCTCCAAAATTTGAATACCTGCCAAGGACAAGATATTCTCTAACTTACGTCCCTTTCTTGGGGCAGAGGTTTAGTCCCTTTCTAGAAAGACCTGATTCCCCTTCAGCAGCCTCCAGAGTTTTTCTGAACTAGACCTAGTGTGGGTTGTGGACTAACTTCTGGCAGCTAGGGGATTGCCCTTTCTAGCTAGACCTTCTTTCCCTCCTGGCTCAGAATCTTTTACCTCATCTTCCCCTGCTTATCCTCCTCCAGCATCCACCCTGTTCCCGGTACTGATGTCCGCTTCAGTACATACTGTCTCGGCTCCAACAGCAGTGTCTCCCCTGTCGGTACCGACCACCCTTGCTGCATCGGCTAAGATGGAGCTGATGCTTTCTCGGAGTGGTGCTTGGATCATCTGTACCTTGGTACCTAATCTGGCACCCATTTTCTCACTGGCACCGTCTATGTCCATGGCTCCGACGGCTTCCAGTTCTCTCGGAATCCCTCAACTGGAGTTGGGCTTTAGTGGGCCTGCTGTACAGGTGATGGAAAAGGTCTTTCATTCCAAAGGCTCACAGCTAGCACCTAGAACACCAGTATCAGAAACCTCCCATAGCATGCTCCTTTCCCAACCCGCTATGTCAGGTAACCAGGCACGGGAGTCACAAGAACCCCCTGTGAAGGGACCCCTTCTCCGGAGTCCTCCTCAGAAGATCCCACTGGAGAGCCACACCGGAAGAAATGGTGCAAGAGGAAGCACCTAGACTCCCCGAAGGAATCTATCACAGAAGACACTGATTGTGATGAGGGAGAAGGGTCTCCACATTCTCCCCCAGGTGACATCTCATTCGGAGACATTCTCGAAATCCTCAAACAGTGGAGGAAATGGAAGTCCTCTAACCCTTCTTCTGAGGAATCAGTGTTTATGTAGGCCTTCCATGCCCAGCCATCTACTTCCTGGGTGACCCCACCAGCAGATGATCTTGTTAAACTAATTGTGCAGCATGCCTGGAAGGCCCCAGACAATGTAGAACCTGTCCTCCGGAGGCCAGACAAAATTTTATGTATACCTGAAGACCAGCCCCATTGGTCCAAGCAACTGACAGTTGATTCTATGGTCGTGGTGGCTGCCACCAAGAGGGAACTGGTAGAAGATGGTTCCACTGTCCATCCTCCAAACAGGGAGTCCTGGACCATGGACAGATTAGGGAAGTGGACCTATGTGTCAGCGACCTTCGCCATTCGGTCGCTGAATTATTTGGCACACTTTACTTGACTCCAAAGAGACCCAATTTCTGAAAAGTCTTCTTCTTTTTTGGGAGTACTGCCTGATGAGGTGCGTGACACTGTCAACTCACAGCTAGCTACCCTTGAATCCATCTCGAACTCCTAGATGCATTTGATATTTCACACCACTGAGGGGGCAGTTCGAGCTGCCGCATCTGGTGTTGTCATGAGACGTAATGCTTGGATGCGATTGTGTGACTTTGCAGACCCCTTTAAACCTTCCTTCGTCAATGCACCTGTCGACAAATCTGTACTTTTTGGACCCAAGATACGAGACACACTTGCACTTAGTGAGAAAGACGAAAGACCTTGTCTGCTGTGGGCATAAGCTTTTCCAACCCCCAAAGGTCCTACTCCAGGAACCAGAAGGGAAGAAAGATATGGTTCAAGAAATTCAAAGGATCCTTTCATTACACTCATGGTGAACAATCCCCCCGGGGCAGAGAGGGCAACTCATATGGAAGACGTCCCTTTCGGGGTAGAGGTGGTCCATGTAACCAGGGAGCTTGAGATTCTTTCTCTGGCAGACCCTACCAGCGCTCCTGAGCAGGGGCCTAATTGCTTTCCTCTGGAAGCAGTCGGGGGTCATTTTTCTCTGCATCTACCAGCCCGGCATCTTATTACTACCGATGTTTGGGTGCAGAGAATAATATGTAGAGGCTACCAAATATCATTTGACTTAACTCCCAGACCTGCCAAATGAATTCCTGATGTACCACCCAATCAGAGGGAATTAGCAGCCTTAGAAATATAAAAACTACTAAGAAAAAGAGTCATCCAACCAGTCCCACCAGAACAGACAGGATCCGGGTTTTACTCGAGGTTCTTTTTAGTGCCAGAAAAGACAGGGGACTGGAGACCAATTCTGGATCTCGGCCTACTGAACAAATTTATCAAACTTCAAAAATTCTGGATGGTCACAGTACAGTCCATTCTTCCCTTCCTAGGGAGGGACAATTGGATGTACTCTATAGACCTACAGGATGCGTACTACCACATAAAGATGGATCACCACTCCTGGAGGTTTCTCCGCTTCCGGCTGGGAGCCAATCACTACCAGTTCAGGGCACTGCCATTCGGTCTCTCGACAGCCCCCAGAGTGTTCACCAAATGTATGGCAGTTGTGGTAGCCCATCTTCGACTACAAGGACTCCAGGTGTTTCCCTATCTAGATGACTAGCTCCTTACCACTCTGACCAGGAATCTCCTAGTCCACAGCCACAGATTACAGTCAACAAAGACAAATCTCAGATGTCCCCAATGAAGACACTGGAATTTATTGGAGTGGTCTTTGACACAACATCCTGTCAAAGTTCTCTCCCCCCTCACAGGCTTTTGAAAATAAGACACCAAATTCAAGACCTTCTTCCTCACACATTTGTACCAGCACATCTTGTACTGCAACTCTTGGGCTCCATGGCAGCTGCCATTACTTTAGTACCACTGGCGTGACTGCACAAGAGAATCCTGCAGTGGCTCCTTTCTGCACAATGGTCGTTGTTAACCCACCCACTCAACCACATGATACGCCTTACAAATCATTGCAAGGAAGAAATGCTATGGTGGATGGAGCCACAAAAGAATCTTTGGTGTTGACCGTTCTGTCTTCCCCAACCCTCGGCCACAGTGACCACGGATGCTTCATTGTTATGGTGGGGGGGGCATTTTCAGGGAAAGACTGTCCAAGGCACCTGGACCCCCAGCGAGGCCAACTTGCACATAAATGTCCTGGAACTGAGGGCAGTTCTCTTAGCATTGCAAGTGTTTCATGCATCCCTGCCCTTGGGAACCATTGCAATTCAGTCAGACAAAATGTCAGTCGTCTGGTATATCAACAAACAAGGTGGAACCAGATCTTACCACCTGTGTCGGGACGTCATGAGGATTTGGCACTGGGCAATAGCTTCCAATCACTTTCTTATAGCAATTCACATTCCCAGGAGTTCCAACCTTATTGCTGACAATTTGAGCAGGAACATCCTGATGCCTCACGAGTGGTCCCTCAACCCTGTAATAGCAGATTGGATCTTCCGACATTGGGGCAAGCCTTGCTGTGACCTGTTCACTTCCCCCTTGAACTGCAAATGCAGGAGCTATTTTACCTTGATTCCCCTCAGGCTGAACCACACAGGGACGCTCTAACGCACGATTGGCCCCCAGGTCTTCTGTATGCCTTTCACCCATTTCCCCTCATTCCAAAATTTCTCCAGAAAGCTCAGAGGTTGAAAAGCAAAGTGATCCTCATTACTCCCTACTGGCCATGTCATGTCTGGTTCCTGTTTCTATGGCCTAATCTGATTCACAGCCTGTGGATCCTGGATCATTCCCAGGACCTGTTATCCTATCCTCAGGGGTTGATTCATCTGAACCTGCACAGTCTCAAGCTCACAGCTGGTTCCTCCACTTCCAATGATTTCCAGGCTGCCTGACATCCCATCTCCTGTTTGTGAAATTCTTCTGGCCTTACACAAGCCTTCCACTAGAAAGGTTTGTTCCAGTAAATGGACTAGGTTCTCTATTTGGGCCAAAGACCAGAACTTAGTCCCTTTCTCTATGCCTATTCAAAATATTCTACAATACCTGACTACTCTTCTACATGCAGGAGCCTCAGCATCGACAATCACTGTATATTTAGCAGCTATCTCCAATTTTCATAATGGTCTTGATAATTCTTCAATTATGTCACACCGCCTATGCAAGACCTTTTTGAAGGGAATATTACATGTTAAACCTCCAGTCAAGCCTCCCTAAGAACACTGGGACTTCACTCTGATGCTTCAGTCTCTCACAGGCTCTCCTTTCAAGCCCTTTGATTCATGTGATTTTAAATTTTTGTCAAGGAAAACCATACTTCTAGTAGCACTCACCTCAGCGAGAAGAGTATCTGAGCTGCAGGCCTTGAGTGTCAAGAGTCCTTACTTGATCTTCCACACGGATAGGGTGTCTCTTCCTACTGACCCTTCTTTCTTGCCCAAGGTCATTTCTGGATTTTCTATTAACCAATCTACTGTCCTGCCGGTTTTCTTCCCTCAGCATTCTAACAGAGGGGAGTACCTTTTGCACACCCTTGATGTGCACCAGCAGCTTCATTGTTATTTGGACAGGACTAAATCTTTCAGGAAAACAGATCAATTGTTTGTGGCCTTTGCAGGACCCAGATTGGGTAAATCTGTTTCCAAATGACTTTATCCTCTTGACTTAGAAACGTCATTACCTTTATCTACCAACAGAATGAGCTACCCTTACCTTCCACAGTAAAGGCTCATTCTACCAGATCTATGGCTACTTCTGCAGCTTTTCATTCCAGAGCCTCTATGGATGATATATGCGCAGCAGCCACTTGGGCAAGACTTCATACCTTCATATCTCATTACAAATTGGATTTGGCCTCCAGGGGGACGAACATATTTTGGTTCTATGGTGCTCAGGAATATCCTTCCTTAGGGCCACCCAGGATTCAAGTAGCTGGGGACTCGGTTCTAATGGTAATGAATAAACAAAGATTTACAACATCAGATAAAGAAGTTATGTCTTACCATAACGTTCCATCTGTGTTATAGATCTTTGTTCATTCATTACTTCCTGCCCTCCTCCCCCCTGCCTGGATTCCTAGTGGACTTTAGGAACTCCTGGTTAGGGCATTTGCTCAGACAGAGCCTCCTACCTTTTTTCTTATTACTACATCTTTTATCTAGGGCGGGCAAACTCAGTCTGGAGTATCTAGGAGAGAGGCATTGTGGGTAGGTTCTTAGCTGAGAATTTTTGACTTGCGCAAGCTGGAAAATGGCCGTATCGGTTCCGAGGACGGAACCGAGGACCTATCTGTAATGAATGAACAAAGATCTACAACACAGATGGAAAGTTATGGTAAGACATAACTTCTTTATTCTGTATCACCACTATGATTCACTGTCCTCACATTTCTTCTTGCTTAACCTCTCCTTCCTTCCCTTCCTCTCATTTTTCTGTGTCTATAAACTGTAAGCAGTACTTTCGAAACATTACTGTCACTGCTTTAGATAATTAAGTATACCTAGCAAAATTGTAAATATTATACCTCAAACTAAAACTGTAAATTGTGCTTTATCTTTTTTCTTCTTCTCACTCTAATAGTTGTATTTTTCTGTTTACAACACTGTAAATAACTGATTATATATCTTAACAAGATGTTTTGTGACTTAGCTGTGTAAATTGGAGATTTTCTCCCTGGGCTTTCACTGAAAATGGACTCTCGTGACCCAGTCAGACTTTCCCGGCAAACAAATGTCAACAAATAAATATCAAATGTTCTGTCTGCCACTGTAAACAAACTGTGCAGATTATCTCTTTGGACAGAAAAGGTGGCATCTGGCCTGGGTGTCAGCTGTTTGGAGGGGTGTAATTGCCTATCTATTTGAGGTGCTGATTGGTCCCTGCAAGCAGTGCAGACAATCATTTATGCATCCTTGATTGCAAATCATGGTGCAGACAGTCAGTTAGTGTGTGTGTGTGCGTACGTGCGTGCGTGTGTGTGCGCGCGTGTGTGTCTGTGTGTGTGTGTGTGTGTGCGTGCATGCGTGTGTGCGTGCATGCGTGTGTGTGTGTGTGTGTGTTAGAAACTGTAGCAAAGAGCTAGTATAGCTCTTTGCTACAGTTTAGCAAAACAGTTTAACAAAGAGCTATTATGCTGATATATAACAGATGTTAGGCTAGCCCAAAGAAGTTTTTTTTTAGTCAGTGAAATGTAGCAAGCAGCTGTCATAGTTCTTTTCTGCAGTTTATCAGAGGTGTGAGCAAAGACCCATTCTCTATATGCAGGGCATACATAAATGGCTGTTTATTTGGCTAAAGTCTTTTTTTTTGGTCCTCAGCTTCATATCGGGGGAGGCAAATGAGGGTCACTGCCCAGGACACTGACCAATCTAACTACAGCTTTGTCTGTGAATATGTTGTCTGCTGTCCAACTGCACATTCTCATATTACTGCTTGTTTGCGACTTAATACTCAGTGTGGATATTAGTTAAGAACACTGGAATTCTTGGGGGAAATATCATTTCATTCAAATACATTTTCCATGAGTGCATGTGATGGGGAAAGGGTGCTCTCAAGAGATGGGCAACTTTGTATCCTGTCATCCTTTTGTATAAGTATTTAGAGATGCTATCTTATTTTGACTTTATAGAGGGGTGGGATCCATGAGACAAGCCAATCTATAGAATACTGACTTCACAATTCTCTTTGTAAGACAATCTCCATAAACTAACTTTATATAAGTATGGTATTTTTTAACTGAGCTGGGAAGAGCTAAGTAGAGCAACGCAGCTGTGATTTATGCACCTCTGCTGCACTTGGCTTCTCCTGCCTGTATAGTCTCGCAGACTACACTGGATGCATGTGGCTAATAGTGGCATATACAATGAATGCATATAGCTAATAGTGGCATACAATTACATACTTTCTGTACTGCTCTACTGTGACCTTGCATGGAACAACATCTCGCAGACTACAATGGATGCATGTGACTAATAGTGGCATGTACAATGGATGTATGTGGCTAATAGTGGCATATACAATGGATGCATGTGGCTAACAGTGGCATATACAATGGATGCATGTGGCTAATAGTGGCATACACTTACATACTTTCTATACTGCTCTTACTGTGACCTTGCATGGAACATCATTATATAAACGGTTGTACTACACAAAATCACATGCAGAGCAGTGAACCAGCATGTAGATGGCCCTCATTTGAAAAGACCATGCCAACAGACTACCACGTTTACATGTGGCTTTGAAAATCCTCACTGTTGTGTTGTATATTACTACCCCTACTGAGCAGCGAAGTTTTGTGAATCACTGCCACTGCTGAATAGTACACAAGTCTCTCTAAATCCCAACCACATGCAGATAAACAGATGTGGATTTCTTTTCCCATGTTCAAAAAGAAAAAAAAAAAGGAAAAAAAAACTTGACTTTTGTCTCAAGTCAGAAGAATTGCTGTATTATGACACCATGTCAGATCAGCAGAAGAAGAAATTACATTAGTTAATCTGCCAGACCAAGGCACAGCGACCTAAAGAAAAACGAGACACAAGCACAGTCGTTCTTCACTACTGAGCCTTTACCTGTGAGTTCCTGAACCCCTGATTGTCACATGATTCACAGCCCAGGCTACTTGTAATCTTAAAGGTAAACTGCACTGCATACCAAGTATTTGACAGTGATATAAATGGTAAACACCTGGTGGCCAGGTGACTCATGTAGTATATCCGGATGCAATTTGAAAATCTGAATTGGAGCTGCCATGTGGATTCACCAACTGCAAAACAAAGAGTGGTTGGTTAGGTGCAGTTGCACCCAAGTGGCAGGAAGGATCAGTATGACTTAAGACTGACTAGATGCTGACAATAGGAACTGGTTATTGGGACACACAGGATCAATCAACTCTGTGGAGGAAAAGCAGATGGAACCTTTGTAGTAGGTTGAAAAGTAACATCTAGATTTAGTTAATCTTACCTAAATGCACAGCATTGGTTCTGGAACCAGATTTCTTGAGCAGGAATGGTCTCCTCTTATGTTAAAGTGGACCATCAGGAGTGGCCTTGAGCAGGTGTAGAGATACTCACAAGCCTCTAGCAGGGTGCTGCTCAGTTGGGAGACTATACTTATAAATGAGAGGGTCACCTCAATGCAAATGCATGTTGAAGAAATGAAAACTCCATTTTTGTGTATATTTGGGTCACAGCTGGTTAGAAAATTTGGCATTGTTAGTGACTGTGGGTGCAATAACTGATAGGGCATAAATATAGATTCTGTAGTTCTAGTGGGAGACTTTAAAACTCATGTTGGGAATGAAGGAGATACCTGGAAGGTTTTGATTGGATCTGAGCATGAGTGGAAACTGTTTTTGGACTCTGCGTCTTATGGACTGTCCATAACACACATTATATTTGAACATGCGGATGCTCATCAATGTACTTTGGATCAGAACACCTTGAGTCAAAGATCTCTTGACTTTGTGCTCATGCCTTCCGACCTGAGGCCATACATTATGGACAACTGGGTCAAATAGCTACTCAGCTGTCAACTGACCCTCATGTGCTGGTGCATAGTGTTGGACTGTCAGGGCAGTAGCTTCAGAGACCACAGAAAACCATATATGTAGCATTCAAACTGTTTTTCACTAGTTTTTCAGTTTTTCTCAGAGATGTAGACCCTGTATTTGTTATGCACTCCAAAAAGCATCTTGCATATTAGTGACCCTACTCAAGACTTCAATAGCTAAGGCACTGGAAAAGTCAAATGGCTTAAATTTGGTGAGCAGCTAGCATGGTAGTAATCCTGAAACATCCTGGTGGACACCCAAGAAGAGGGAAGCTGTCAATGCAAGTAGGATGTCTCTGGATTTCACTGATGGGTGCATATATTCTAGGGGCCATCAGGTGCAGAAGACCCATGTGTGGGAGTAGTTTGGCATAGTCATGAAGAATAATGTTTAGATGGATTCTAAAGGTTCTGACAGACTACTCTGTGACTCAAGTGCAGGAGGGGAATATTGCCAAGACTGTCCTCAGCAAGGGTGGAGAGATGCTGACCTTGTCTGGGGACATTATGTAAAGGTAGAAGGAGAATTTTGAGGATCTCTTGTATCTGGTCATATGTCCTTTCTTTGAGAAGGCAGTGTCAGATGAAGGTTGAATTATATCCATTTAGCTACAAGAGATCAGTGTAGGATGAAATATTTCTAATGAAGTAAAGATAAGGGAATGAATAAGATGTGGCTAGAAATGTTGAAGACATCAGACATTGTTAGCGTGTTGTGGTTAACATGCCATTTCAATGTTGCATGGAAGAATGGGATTATATCTCTGCCCAAGCAAACTTGAGTAGTGCTTCCTATTTTCAAAAAGAGGAGGTATAAAGTATGTTCCATTTATAGAGGAATCACACATCTCAGCCTCCCAAAGAAAGCATATGACAAGGTGCTGGAAAGGAAACCTTGACAAATGATTCAAACTTTGATAGAAGAGCAATGCATATTTCAATGTAGCCATGTCGTACAAGTGCCTTAGCTACTGAGGTCATTTTTGCAAGGATAAATTCTTTGTTTTTTGAGTAGAAATTGGATGGAGTTGTGGGAGTTTGCCGGTACTGTCTACATTTGTTTTCTGGACTAGGAGAAGACATTGAACCATGCACCCTAAATGTCTTGTTGGATGTGCTACAATATTATGGGGTGCCATGATTGCTGTTGTATGCCATTTAGTCCATTTGGGGAGAGACTTGCTCACCACAGCACAATAGCTATTAATGTAC